>NC_081846.1:58769204-59069204 GCF_963259705.1 Myotis daubentonii
TCCCTCCTTTCCTCGCTTCCACTCTCTAAAAATTAATATCCTTGGGTGAGGATTAACACTTGATTTCTATGAAGATAACTAAGTTTACATCTTTCCTTGATATGTATAAAAGAAAAATACCTGTTTCTACAAATTAATATCCTAGAGAAATGATTACCCCTTTTTTAAGTGATGGAAGATTACTTTATCTAACTCTAAAGATATCTTGGGAGGCTGAGCTCTAGGAAATCTCCTAGGATTTAAGCATTTGATGATTGGCATGGGGGTCAACTAGTAGATCCTGACATCAACCCACTAGTTTAAACCTCATTAATGTACTCAAGAATGTGAAAGAGCTAAGTTTGCTGCACAAGTATACAGGGTAGATACTATAAATCTAAGAACAAAATTCTGGAGAATTTTTCTATTTAAGGGGCAAGAGGAAAAAGTCAAGCCCTTGAGAAAGCAGACAGAATGCTCAAATACAACTAAGAAGTTCATTACAAAGGAGAAAGGAGGGAGAACACTTCGAAGGGGAAATGAATGGCAGCAAGGTCAAGATGCTCTGAAGGGATCAGGAAAGAATGTGGAGGGTTTCAGCTTCAGGCCTGCCTCTCCACTTTCCCCAGCCTTTGAAGTTGCCCCTGGGGCAACTGTAACACATGCCCCCAAAGCTTCACCTATACAAAAGAATGTTTTAAAGGAGAGAAAGAGTAAGGCAACAAAATCCTGCCCTGAGACATACTTAGCTAAGAAAGTTTGGATTTTTAAACCATAAAGGATCTTCTCATTTTATAGACACACACAAAAAAGTGAAACTACCACCAGATTATGTGACTTCCTCAGGTACCCAATCTCAGGACCCTAAAACATACTTAGTGGTGGACTTGTCAGCATCTTCACTGACAGCAACCTTAGCTAATTTATTGTGCGAAGGTGAGAACCATAAGAAATGTCACCGAGTTTATGAGAAAGAATTCTGAGTCATTCTGTTTTGAGGCCTGTTGTCTGAGTCTAGGTTATTATTTTCTTTGAAGTGGGCTTACCCTTAGTAAAGACTACTCATAATTAGTAGCCAAGCTTTATTTTAATTTGTTTTATTGGTTATATGATTCACAAGTAAAATAAATAGTAAATTATATATATTATATATGTAACATATACATAATATATAACTTATATATAAATAATTATGTTTATATATAATAAATTATATAGAGAGATATTTATAATTATATATTATATACATATAAGCTAAATAGAGAATAAAGAGCTCAGGGAAAAGCTAAATGGTATCCTATCTAATAAAAGAGAAAAATGGTAATTGGCGTACGACGCTACCCTTTTCATTGGCTAATCAGGGCTATATGCAAATTAACTGCCAACTAAGATTGGCAGTTAACTGCCAACAAGATGGCAGTTAATTTGCATATGTAGGCACAATGCAGGGAGGCGAAAGGGAAAGCAGGAAGAAGCCCCCTGCCACTGACGGTGATCGGAAACCCAGGGGGGAGCTAAGAGCTGGGGGGCAGGGCAAAGGCGGCCCTTGGGCTGCCTTTGCCCTGCCCCCCAGCCATGATCAGAGAATCAGGTGCCTTTTCCGCCCTGGCCAGTGATAGCAGGAAGTAGGGGTGGAGCCAGCGATGGGAGCTGGGCACGATCGAAGCTGGCAGTCCCAGGAGCTAGGGGTCCCTTGCCTGGCCCTAAAGCGGAGCCCGCGATCGCGGGGCCGCTGCAGCTGCGGGTCCCCGCTGCTCGGGCCGGACGCCTAGGCCAGAGGTGTTAGGCCTGGGCAGGGGCGGAGCCTGCAACCGCGGGGAGCTGGGGGTCCCCTGCCCAGGCCTGACATCTCTGCCAGAGGCCTCAGGCCTGGTCAAGGGGCCGATCTGGTGATTGGTGATCGGAGGGTGATGAGGGTCAACTCCTCTGGCCGAGGCATCAGGCCTGGGTGGGGGGTGGAGCCGGGTATTGGGGGGATATGATGGTCCCCTTGCCCAGGCCTGAAGCCTGGGTCAGAGGCATCAGGCTTGGGCGGGGGGTGGAGCAAGCGATCAGAGGGAGATGGGGGTCCCCTGCCCAGGCATGATTCCTGGGCCAGAGGCCTCAGGCCTGGGCGGGGGCCAGAACCAGTGATCAGGGGGAGATGGGGGTCCCCTGTCCAAGCCTGACACCTCTGGCAGAGGCGTCAGGCCTGGGCAAGGGGCCGATCAGGCGATCGGAGGGTGTTGGGCGTCTACGCCTCTGGCCGAGGCATCAGGCCTGGGCTGGGGGCAGAACCAGTGATGGGGGGAAATGAGGGTCCCCTGGGCAAGGGGCTGATCCTGCGATTGGAGGGTGATGGGGGTCAACGCCTGAGGGTTCCCAGTATGTGAGAGGGGGCAGGCTGGGCTGAGGGACACTCCCCCCCCCCCCAACACACACACACACACACACACACACACACACACACACACACACAGTGCACGAATTTCATGCACCGGGCCCCTAGTAGAATATAAACACATATCAGAATGATCTGATCTGTGAGAGGTGAAAAATGAAGAAAATAGGTAAAAAGAGCATCCTTAGGGACTCCATTTCTCCTCCTGCTCCAGGCAGGAAAAAATATAGGAAACTGACTGGTTGGGAAGGTCACATAGTCACAGTGGCCCTAGCAGTCAGCAGGTAGGAGTCTGTGCCCAGGACAGTAGAGAAGCCGTCTGGAGAGAAAGGTTGAGTAGAAGTTGGAAATAGCCTTCATGTAAGTTGGAGAAAGAAGGCAATGTGCAAATGATCATTCTTTACAATCAATCAAGATGTAATTAATTTGGAGAATAGCTGTTTTGTGAAAGTTAAGGTGATATTATCTGTATGGACTGTGTTGTTTCCCCTCAAAATGTATGTGTTGAAGCTCTAACCATCAGTATAGCTATATTTAGACATGGGACCTTTAAGGAAGTAAAGTTTATTATGGTCATAGAATCAATACCCTTATAAGAAGAAACACCACCTGGCTAGTGTTGCTCAGTGGTTGAGCACCAACCTATGAACTAGGAGATCATGTTCGATTCCCGATCAGGGCACATGCCCAGGTTGCGGGCTTGATTCCCAAAAGGGGGCATGCAAGAGGCAGCCGATCAAATGATTCTCGTTATTGATGTGTCTATCCCTCTCTCTCTGTCTTCCTCTCTCTGAAATCAATCTATAATAATAAAAGCGTAATATGCTAATTAAACCAGAAGTCCTTCCCAACGAAGCCGGGCTGCAAGGGAAACCCAGGTCCCAGGTGCCAGAGGGAAGACGGTGCTGGCAGCCGGGAGAAAGAAGGCCTACTCTTGCACAAATTTCATGCATAGGGCCTCTAGTAAAAACATAAAGAAAAGAAAAAAAAAGAGACACCGAAGAGGTCATGTGAGTACACAGGAGGAGAGCATCCATCTGCAACCCAATGGAGAAAGCCCTCACCAGACACCTTGATCAACCCTGCCAACACCTTGATCTTGGACTTCCAGTCTCCAAAGTGTGAGAGAAAAACTTCTATTGTTCAGACCACTCTGTCTGTAGTATTTTGTTATGGGCAGCCCGAGCTGACTAATACACTATTAATAATTGTCTTGTTAGTAATAAAGCATAGTGGCTAAAAATGCAGGCACTGAAGTCAAACTATTAAAATCCCTGGAATACCTCAAGAAATTATTTAACCTCTCAATCCCTCAGTTTTCTCATTTGCAAAGTGAGACAAAAGAAGTACCTATCTCATTGGCTAATGTGAGAATGGATTGAAATAAAGTATGTAAAGTGCTTGGTACATAAATAACAAGTACTCAATACTTATTAATTAAAAATAATAAAGGAAGAAGATTATTTCACCTACCATCATTATAAATAAAACAAACCACCAGGAGCTCAAAATTGAATATAATGTCACTTTAAATTTTTTCTTCTTTAGATGAAAAAAATCTAAATTTTTAAAATAATTTCTAAGTGATATTATAGAAGGCTTAGAAATTGAAAGATCTACAGGTACTGAATTTGAATACTTTCATCATATTGGAGTGTCATGGAGCAGCTTGCTTTTTTTCCTGCACTTACTTCAATGAACTCTAACAAAGTCAGACCTTGAGACAGGCCTTGTGACATTATCAGACCACGCAGAAACCCTTAAATCTGATCTTGTTCTCACTAGTACGAGATGTAATTTGGACATTTCCCTACCTCTTTCATGTAATTCTTTGATAAATAGCTATGACTCAGGACTTGTGGTCATTTAAAAATACATTTCATCTTTAGTGAATTTCTTCTTCTAATCTTCAGGTTTAAAAAAAAAAAAAATTTAAGCCTGCCTGCTTTTGCAGAGTTATCCTGTTTTCCTGAAATTGCCACAAATGAAATGCATGTTAAAAGGCATGACCTCATATGAACATTCTTTCTTTCCACATACTTTAGTGGGAGGAGGCTTTACCATGAAGTTAATAAAGATTTAGCACCGCTCACATGAGCCACTTCCCAGGATCTGACAGAGGCCTAGGAGTTCTGTCTTTCTAATTCTGTATGATATGTCTTAAGAGATCCTTCCAAATTATATGCAGTTCCCAAAACCAGGATCAAGCCTAGCTGTTGCTGTATCCTGTGAGCTTTCTAAACATTTAATATATAAAGTAACATTGAAATTTTAAAAGCAATCCCAGTTTAAATGAAATCAAGCTATGGGAGACTAGTCTGTAACAAAATACTTCTGTATATAGCTCTCAGCCACCAAATTGAACCAAAACAGATATTTCTTTACATAATGACAGGTTCCAACTTTAGGTTTAGCACACCTTTTGTCAAATGCAATTTTATGCAGTAGAACTTTTCTAGCTAAAGAAAGTCAAAAAGAGTTTATTCACTTTTCACCTCTTCAGCCCCAGCCACTGAAGCACCTCTAGAGATCAGGATGGCTTCTCTCCTCACAGCCCAATTTGAAAACCACTGATTTAGACAGTAATGCACCATGGAAGTATAATTGGAGAGAGAGAATGAATGCTTCACATAATTTTTTCAGAGCATAAGTGCTTTATCACAGACAAGTTTACCAAATAAGACTAAAGGATCTTCATCCCCATAGAACCAATAACTATTTTACTGATGAGTGGCATACATTTTTGTATTGAATCAGGCGGATTATGCAAGGTGAATTTTCAAGGCTCTTTCTTTGGCAGTTGATTCTCTCTGTTAAGATAAGACAGGGATAACTACTTTCAGAGACATTTACATTCTAACCAGTCAGAAACTAATGCTGACTGCTACAAGGTATTGAAAGTATTTGGAAGCATAGTTCAAGTTTTATCAGGTGAATATATATATACACATACATATATACTAATAAAAGGGTAATATGCTAATTAGACCAGACATCTTCCGGACGTCCTTCAGGACAAAGCCATGGTGGCAGGGGCCTAGGCAGAGGCAGTTAGGGGCAATCAGGCCAGCAGGGGAGGGCAGTTGGGGGCAACCAGGATGGCAGGGGAGTGGTTAGGGGTGATCAGACTGGCAGGCAGAAGCGGTTAGGGGCAGGCAGGCAAGTGGTTGGGAGCCAGCAGTCCTGGATTCTGAGAGGGATGTCCCAGATTGGAGAGGGTGCAGGCTGGGCTGAGGGACACACACCTCCGTGCACGAATTTCATGCACCAGGCCTCTAGTATTAAATAAAAGCCTAAGTGACCATTATGGCATAATGACCAGAACAACCGGTCACTATGATACCCACTGACCACTAGGGGGCAGATGCTCAACGCAGGAGCTGCCCCCTGGTGGTCAGTGTGCTCCAACAGGGGTAGCACTGCTCAGCCAGAAGCCAGGCTGACGGCTGCCAGTACAGTGGTGGTGGAAGGGGCCTCTCCCACCTCCATGACAGTGTTAAGGAACAGCAAGTCAAGTGGTAAGGAGCAGCAAGCAGGCGAGTGGTAAGGAGCGAGGGGTCCCACACTTCCAGAGGTATCGCAGACTGCGAGAGGGATGTCTGCCTGCCGGCTTAGGTGGGCCTAAGCCAGCAGGCAGAAATCCCCTAAGGGGTCCCAGACTGAGAGAGGGTGCAGACTGGGCTGAGGGACAACTGATGTCTTTACAAAGGCCTTGAATCTGAGTATAACACACTCAAGAAAATACCCTCCATGACCCACATATCACTGTCTTTTTTCTAAATACACTGAATTTTGCAAACATTTCCTGATCCAACTGAGTAAGATTTCAAAGGAATCTTCTTGGCCCTAGATCTTCTAAATGTTCAATGGACTTAATTTTCTTTAGGAAACATGCTACATTATTCACATTGCTCTTTTTTATATATGGAATGCAAACCATCAATTCTTCAATTATGTCATTATTAAGGTGTTCAATTCTTAGTCTTTAATCATTACTCCATTCATTCAATAAAAACGCATTTAGTGTCTATCTGCCAGATTCTGTATGAGAAACCAGGAATACAAAGAGAAATAAGCTTAGATTAGAACTTGTCCTTGAAAGAACTAGATCCCTAAAAAGAAGGGTCAATGACCAAAGAGCTAAGGTCAATGACTATGCTTGTTGATTCATCTCTGGAATCTTCAAACCTAGCTAGGTATTTAATAGATTTCTTCTATTGCCCTAGAGTCATCATTTAAGCAAGATGCATGAATACTGCATTTTGGTGGGAACTTTTTATTACCATAAATGTCCAGAAATAGATTATATCATTAATTTCCTAATCATTTGCTTATTTTACATGTGTGTTATTAAATTAACACCTAGGATAACTTATTTTCTCCCTACAGATTAAGTTCCTATCACTAAATATGTATGCTTCTAAATCATGAGCTTACTTAAAAATGGCACATCCTTATTCCATACTCTTCATATTCATGTCTAAAAAACCAAAATTCCACAGCTGCTTAGGAAAGGCTGATTGTATTATCAATTAATATTTGTAGCTTCAGCCAAGAAATTAGTGACTTAGTCACATATCTTTTAAACAAGAATGAGAACTTATTTGGGGGATTCTGCTTGTGCTGTTATGAATTAATCCAAATAGCATTGGGGCCCCAGATCCTGAGCTTCTGTTCTCATTGGCTTCCTTTCCCCACATCCACATTACCAACACTGATTAAAGCTCCAAAAAGAATTCCATCTGGTAATCAGAGTCTTTGATCCTTTAGCACAGTGGTTCTCAACCTTCCTAATGCCGCGACCCTTTCATACAGTTCCTCATGTTGTGGTGACCCCCAACCATAAAATTATTTTCATTGCTACTTCATAACTATAATGTTGCTACTGTTATGAATCATAATGTAAATATCTGATATGCAGGATGTATTTTCATTGTTACAAATTGAACATAATTAAAGCATAGTGATTAATCACAAAAACAATATGTAATTATATACGTGTTTTCCGTTGGTCTTAGGCGACCCCCAAAGGGGTCGCGACCCACAGGTTGAGAACCGCTGCTTTAGCACCTCACACTTACCTTTTCTTTTTCATTTAAAACATTCCTGAGTTCAATGACATTTTTAGCAAGCAGAACCTGGGGTTAGCTCTTACTAGCTTCTATGCTAGCCTAGAAGGGAAGGAAACAGTAGAAGAGCCTTATTCATCTGTTTTGAGAACACCTGGTCTGGGGAGAATACCCACTTTCTATTTATTTTACTTAGTGGCCCCCCACTCCTACTTTCTTCAACCTACACTTGATATACTTTGTGATATACCCGAGTGCAGCCTGTCATGGTTACCAGTGACTGTTATTATTAAATATACAAAATCATTTTACCAGATGATAAAAGAAGCTGCAGTGTCTGAAAATTTCATATATCTGACGTGTTGTATAAACAGCCTAAATCCCTATACATTTTATAACTTCAGCAGTCTAAAGGTTAAAGCCTGTCAGTTGAATTTCACGAATTCCAGGAAGAAATGGGGAAGTAGCACCAACTCTTCATTGTATACCAGTGATCAAACATCTCCTCATTACACTTCAATATTGTTGCCTCTAAAGGTCACCATTGCTGAACATAATCACACAAAATCAAAACTGCAAACTTTATATATCATGGAGGTAGTAAATAGCTTGGAGGTTTATTTTCTGGTGCCTGAACAACATTCTGAACCCATTTATAAATTCCTGGGAATGGTGGCATGAACCAAACATATTTGCAATGCCTAACAATAGCTTCAATTAAATCAATTTCCTGTAAAAAAAAATGTTTTAGTCATTTTAGGTGAAAAACACAACTTGTCTACCCATAAAATAGTAGAAGTCATTTGAATTGGTATGTTTTAAATGGATTTTTTCTTTCTTATCCTTCTGTTAAAATAAGCTTGATAATTATTTGTCAATCACCTTCAGGATGGGATATTTCAAAGTTGAAAATAACCCACTTCAAAGAATTTTCTTTCCCTTATTTTTTAAAAATATTTTTTTTATTGATTTCAGAGAGGAGGGGAGAAGGAGAGAGAGATAGAAACACCAATGATGAGAGAAAGTCATTGATCGTCTGCCTCCTGCAAGCCCCACACTGGGGATCGAACCCACAACCCGGGCACATGCCCTGACCGGAAATCAAACCGTGACCTCCTGATTCATAGGTCGTTGCTCAACCACTGAGCCACGCTGGTCGGGCTCTTTCCCTTGACTTTTTTCATCCTCTATTCACCTCACATTGCCAACAATGATTCAGATGCAAACTCCCTATGAGGCCGGGATTTCTCAGACTTTGGTGTCTCCATTACCTCCAGGACATGTGTAGGTTACACTCCTCAGGCAGACAGGTCTCTCAAAATAAGGATGAATGAGAATTACAAATAGAGGTAGATGATTGGTTTCTTATAACTTTTGACTTCTTCATGCACTGATTTTGTTCAGCCTAATAACTTAATGTTAAACCGTTACATTCCCCATTGCAGCTGAACATTATCTCAGGGAGTTATATAGTTTTATGTTTCTTCTCTTATTTATGTTTGTTTGGGGAATTTGTGAAATGCTTTTTGATCTGCAATAAGATGAGGGTCTTTTTATATTGCAAAGTAATGGGACTACATGCTGCATGAACTACCTTATCCTTTGTTCACTCTGCCTATTTTATTATACCCATTGGTAGCCAATAAATATGTCAACATGCTCTCATGTGAAACCTGTCAGACCTATGAGGCATGACTCCCCATCATTGGATAGAAATCTGAAAACAAATTTATCCCTGAAAAGAAATGAATGATAGGTTAAAGTATTTAAATCAGCCAGGAATTGGTAGCAACAATTTTCTTAAATGGCCATATTTAAACACAGAGCACTTTCTTTTTCTGCACGGGAATTATTAAGAAGTCTCAATCTAAAAGGAAATCTGCAAAGTAATTGCTACTAGCTGCAAGGTAAAATGGCTGCTCCCATCATCTCCTAGAGTTTAAAGCCCTATTACCTCAATCTTATTATCTCGTTAAATAACTAAAAAGCAATGACAAAAATAATATCTGTAGTTACAAGCTGCAGTATCCAATACAGTAGCCACTAGCTACATATTTAAATTTAATTAAAAATCACACTAGCCACGATTGTATGTGTGTGTTCTAGAATGTGCAAATGAGCTTTATTCTTGAAAGTCAAAATTGAAAATAACTAAATATCCATCCACAATAAAATGGATATACAATTGTACATTTATACAATGGAATATTACTCAGCAATGAAAAAGAACCAACTATAGTTACATGCAACAGCATGGATTCAACTTACAAACTGAATGTTGAGTGAGAAAACCCAGACAAAAAAAGAATATTTTCTGTGCGATTCCATTTATCTGAAGGTTGGCATACGGCAAAACTAATCCATGGTCATAGAGGTCAGAATAGTAAGGGTGTTGACTGGGAGGTTGAGAGGAGCAAGTGGGGAGGGAGAAGGAGGTCAGTAGGGAGAGAGGAATGGAAGGTCCAAGAAAGTGTCTGGGGATGCAATGGGGGGAAGCAGAGCAAATAGCCACGTGGTTGTGGCAAGTTGCTCGGCAGCCACAGGAAACCAGTGTGAGAGGAGACTGAAGCGACACCTCAGCACCTTGCCATTCTGCCCGGAGTGCAGCCTGACTGGGCTCATGGCCGCAGAAGCGCCGTGGGCCTCCGGCTCTGAAGGTGGC
Organism: Myotis daubentonii; assembly: GCF_963259705.1. Taxonomy (NCBI): domain Eukaryota; kingdom Metazoa; phylum Chordata; class Mammalia; order Chiroptera; family Vespertilionidae; genus Myotis; species Myotis daubentonii. The sequence continues at coordinate 58,779,295 of NC_081846.1, forward strand.
AGTTTTCGGAGGAGCCCTTGTTAGGAAGGGATTCGTGGCCCCACCCAGGTTACTTTTCAGGCCTCAGCACCAACCCCTGAGCAGTGACACCTGCTGTCTTTCCTTCTTCCCACAGACAACCGGGCTCAGTGCTCCGCAGGCTTTGAGTCCAGACCAGCCCTGCATGTTCTCTGCCCCCGGGGATGGCCCGGCCCAGCCTGTGTGGAGTTGCTGCCAGCCACTCGCCCCTGAACTCCAGCCTCCTCATTTCTCATGATATGGACTGTCTTCTGCACGAGGTTGTTGGTTCCCCAAGATGAGGCGCTTTTCCTGCCTGCTTTGACCTTCTTGCACACGCTATTCGCTCTGCTTCCTGCCCCTACACTAGCCACATTGTAAGGGCTCCATAACCCCATGTGCCTAGTAGTGACCATCTTGGACAGCATAAATAGAAAAGATTTCATTCATCCCAGAAAGTTCAATTGGATAGCACTCTCTAAAGCACCGTGTATCCACACATGTCATCATTTTTAGTCTTGGAAAATGTGTTCCACAGTCGCATTGCTAAATGCCACTTGTCTCAACCTGCACCTGTCCAATTTTACAAAGAATTTTGAGAAATCCCTAATTTGAGGTAAATATCGAGTGAGTAGCTGCCTTGTGAAACATAAGAGCCACTTTCACAGTTCAAGGATTCTCAAATATCCTTTAGAAAAGATCTAATAATCCCTTTAAGACAATTGTTAGATGCTATCATCTTTGTTTTTATGAATTTCAATGAATTTAGGGAGTAAGCAGTAAACTTGTTTTCCTGTTAAATATTCAGAAGGACTTTAAATATTATTGAAATCTCTAGTAATAAGGAACTAAACCATCATGCTCCATTCAATTACTACCATATCATAATTACTTGAGTGTTAGGTCCCTTTCTCAATAGGAAAACCACCTCTTAAATGATAATTCACCCTCTTTATTAAATGCAGAAACCTTTTCTTTCACTGAGGGAGTAAGTGGATTTTTATCAGTTGAGAATGAAATGATGGGGGCATTGGTGATTAAGGAGAGGGTTAGTTTAATACAGGGACAATGGAAGGATAAGAAGACAAATCAGATTTTCTGATCTTACGGATAAAGCTGCTTATACATCACCCAAAGGAAATCATTTCACCCAGGGAATGTGCACAGTCGTGGTCCCCACCCATTGTGGTCCCCAACCCCTTCCACTCTAAAACTCACACAAGAGCACACTGAATGTAGGTAGTGGGATTAGTATTGCCCAGTCACAGTGAAGCAAGATACTTAAGTGCAAATAGCAACTATGAGTAGTGGTTTATGCTGTTTACTTCAAAGAGTATGGGCCACGTCAAAGACTAGAGGAAGGCTCCTCCTCAGGACCTCACACAGCAATACAAGTTGGACAGTGCACACACTTTTACCGCAGCCCCAGCTCTTCAGTTCTGCTCTCCTGGGAATACACCCAACAATGCTCCCTAAGTGGAAACTGACATTTAAAAAAATCTAATTTTAAAAATGAGATGATTTCAATCTTGACTTGGATGGTTCGTTATTTGTGTTGTATTTTTACCACTTCGGGTATTTTCACTCCCCTGGTAACCTCTGCCATTGCTTAGCAGTTTAACTTTTCAGGAAGAACATGAGGTGCAAGTGGAGTCACACACATTTGGATCAAAACTTCAATCCTTGCCTCTTACCGGTTTGATGATCTTGGGTAAAGCCCTCAATGCTCAGAAACAGCTTCCTACTCTGGAAAGGTAAGCTCTTCGACCTCAAATGAGGTCTATGAGTAGCAAATAAAATTGCATATGCTGAAAATGCAATTCGTACAGTTTTGTCAATAATTTGCTCAGTACTTCAAAGTTGTAGATCATATTCTTCCTCCTTCAAGCACTACTATTTTTTATCATTTTCCATGTATCCAGCACTTGCCAAGTCATTTCCATTTATTAGGTTTATGTATTATACACATGTTCTTTCCAGATGAGGAACCTGAAGTAACATGACTGCACAAAACTTGCCCAACACAGAGATATATGTGTTCAAACCAAGAATTTGAACCCAGCTTTCTAATCCCGAAGCCATGGTTTGCACTTCTTCCCAATAGATGGAAATATAGTATTTAGTTTAGCAGGTGTGTAAGCAAAATTCCAGGAAAGTGATCCCTTGTCCCCAGTAAGGTAGAAAGTATTTTGACTATTAATGTTTACTTTTGATCAGTCAAAGGAAGCTGCTGTGGAGGTTGAGGGTATAAGGTATCTGTCTTATACCTATTTCTCCACGAGTTGCACAGCGTCTTTTGGGCATGTAGTTAACCAGCTCTTGTTACGCATCTTTTAAGCTGACATGAAGTGCTTCCCCCTGCTTCTTCAGGAATGATTTCTGAAACACATGGATACTTGTACTGTCTTATTCCTACAAAGTATGAATTTTCTCTGAGGATTGTTTAAAAAATTAAATGTTAAACAATGAAGAATATATATACATATATATGCATATACATATACAAAACACATATGCACACACATATACATTTCCATCATATGGCCATGCATTTTAATTTTTAACAAGTATTGAGAGAAACACAGATTAACTTCCATTTTGGTCAACAGCAGACTAATTTTAAAAAATTTTTTTGAAATTTTAGTTTCTGATTTGTTGCCATTTCAGAGCAGTTTCCTCCTTTTACTTCCTGGAAGAGTATTAGGTTGGTAGTAAATCAACAACAATATTAAAATTTGGCCACTACCATCCAAAATTCTCACTCTGCAACTTGAAAACTCAAAGGAAATGGAAAACTCAAGGTTAATAAGATTATCACCATTCTTTCCTTTTTTTCTTTCTTTTTTTTTTTTTTTTTTTTTTTTTGGTGTGTGTATTTTGTATCTAAATCTGTGCTGCCGGCTTTTCTTCACTGAGCAGAAGATTGTAATCATTGCTAAAGTCTCAGGTTTTTGCTTCTTTGCACAAAAATGAAATCAGTGGTGTGTAGCTGAATGCATTCCAGATAGCAATAGCATATCATTAGCATATCGGTGACAGCAACAGAAAATACACGAAAACAAAAACATTGCATACAAATGGAGATGTGTAAGAGTTTTCTACACAAGACAAACTGTTTTGCTTGTTGCATTTGGAATGGGTCTTTACATTATAGTAGGACAGAGCCAAAGCTTTCAAAACCTGAATCCTACAAAATAAAATAAAAAACTGAAATTGAGAAATCTAGATACCATCTTCACTAAGTCACACTGTGTTCCAAAGCATATCATCATCTCCCTGTGCTCCAAACTTTGTTAACTCTGAGACCAAAGCTACCATTTGTCTTCATAAAGTGTTCAGTAAGGAACCCCCATGAAACTTGCAGTTTGCTTTATAAGCAAGCACATGGTACAGTTTAGTCTATAAAGCTTTTTTTGTTTGTTCTGTTTATTTTTATTTCCTATCTTGCAATAACTTAAGATATAATTATTACAACCTGATATTTTAAGGTAAGCTAATACTGAAAATAATAAAAATATATAAATATAAATATGTGTATATAAATATTAATGGATCATGTAAAATAAATATAATAAATGTGTATATATGTATATATATGTGTGTATATGTATGTGTGTGTGTGTGTGTATATATATATATATATATATATATATATATATATATATTTCTTATTCCCTAATAGCCAAAGACACCATGTTCTTTGTTAATAGGGCGTTGTCCTCCACATGGTCACAATAATCTTTCCATCTTGTGGCACCCTTATCTCATGGAGTCTTATCATCATTTACATTTAGTAAACAGAAGGGGGAAGAGCATGGGGAGGCCATAGGCAGGTTTTATGAAGATTTGTACTTCGGCATACCTCTCACATTTTATCCGTCAGAATGAAGTCAAATGCCCATATCTAACTGCGAGACAGGCTGGAAAATGTAGTCTAGCTATATGTTGAGGAAGAAGTAGAAAAAGATTTGGATGAACAGAGAGAAATATCTACCATATCAATCTGGCATAAATTATCACAATTCTCTTCTAGCATTTTCTTTAACATAGGAAGTTACAGTTTTCTCAATGGAAAACACTCAATTGAAAATTAAATGTTATTCATGTTCTTCCCCACTCCTTTAGAACCATAGAAAATCATTCTTCCCTTCTGTGGTTTGAGCTCTATACCATCCTTTCTGTTAAGAATGTTGAATGTTTTATTTCCGGTGATTTTTTAAAATCTGACTTTACACAGCATTTCTTGCAGAAATAACATCAAAGACAAAATTGAAATATGTCTTTGAAAAATATAAGAATCATCTGTCTATACTTCTGACAAATCAAGGGCTAAGAAAATATTGATCAAGTCATATGAAAGCCATAAAAGAAAAACCCTTCTCCAAATGGCATGCATGGTTCATGACAAACCTTCAACCTGAAACTAAATACATCTTTAAAAATTAGCAGTATTTTCTAGGTGTGAGCATGACCCATTTTAATCAGCACACAGAAGAAATTTTTATAAAGTCAGAATGCTTTTGTGCTAGGACATCCTTCTTTAGTTAATTAGACTTTATTTCTGAACCTATTTTTGTGCTAAAAATTTTAAACTATTCATAAAATATATTTGAAGAACAGATTGAGGCTTCATTATTTATAACTCAGTCAAGATACCAAACTGACTAGATTGTAAACCTGCTGACAACAGTAGCTTTTTTCCACCACTCTCTGAATTGTTGCTACTCATGTTTCTAATTTATGTGCAAATTGAATTTGCCTAATGCATATACTAAGCTCTTCTTTCTTTCTTTTTTTTTACAGTTTCCTATACAATATGGTTTAAAGCATTCTTTCTGCATATTATAAAAAGATAATTGTGCCAAATAGATTTATTTTCTTTGTTTTCCATGTTGCTCTTTATATACCCCATCCAAAGACTGGAGTGATTCCTACCATGAACTATATATTCATCAAAAAGCAAAGTGTCCTGTGCCTTGACCAGATTTAACTGAACCAAAAAATAAATGCAGAACTACTTTTGTGATGTGTTAAAAGTACAGAAGTCAAAGTTTCATGACTTTGTTTTCAATATTAGTTCTAATCTCCCTAGATGATTTGACATTATATCCATTACATTCTTTAAAAAAAAAAAAAGACATAATTTCTTTAGGGAAGACTTACTTAATTTTATTAAATCTTCAATCTCTTAAGCACTATCTAAAGAGTCTGGAATCAAAGACAAAATGATTATTGCTGTAGGGGTGTGAACGGTCCAGCAGATAAGATGGGCACATAAACAAATCACTCATATACCGATGGTTATCAACATCTCAAGGTTTTAGAAATACCTTCAAATCTATAGTCATCTGAATATCTGAAAAGATTGAAAGACACAAAACATGTCAGAAATAATTTCCAAAGTGTCACTCTTACTAAATAACAATTTTGTAGGACTTTAGGCAATATTTGAGTCTCTCTCTATTTGGTAATGATAGCATTCTGTTGCTGTTTAAATAGACTGCCCTGACCATATTCTCTTACACATTCACTAGAAAAAGTAGCATACATTCCAGTAAACATGGAAGTTTTTTATGGGACTGAGGCACCTACCTTACCAGAAACATGTCCTCTGGATGGTGATGAACATGACAAATACAATTTCATTACATTCGAGCCGTTGTAAATTTGGGTGTCTGTTTCCACTGTCTAATCTACTGTAACTAATATGACATACATAACCCTTTGTCACTGTAGTTTTGCTACTTTATTTGTGCTTGCTCAAGCAAGCACTAAGAAGTCATAGGTGTCCTAACTGGTTTGGCTCAGTGGATAGAGCGTCGGCCTGCAGGCTGAAAGGTCCCAGGTTCAATTCCAGTCAAGGGCATGTACCTTGGTTGCGGGCACATCCCCAGTGGGGAGTGTGCAAGAGGCAGCTGAATCAATGTTTCTCTCTCATCGATGTTTCTAATTCTCTATCCCTCTCCTTTCCTCTCTGTACAAAATCAATAAAATATATTTTTAAAAGAAGAAGTCATAGGAAAAAGCGAATTAATATTCACAAAATAGCCCTCTTCTCTACCTAATCATTAAGAGCCTTCCTCATGGAAACGTCCACATACTTCTTCCTCACACCTTCTTAACAATAACCTCCTTATCTGACCCTCTAGAAATTGGTAGCCACAGTCCACTAATCAGTGTCCATATATTCCTCCCTCTCATCCAAGAAGTCCTCCAGAGAAAAAACAAAAAAGGCCAACTGCAAGTACTGCTTAAACTCTGGATCCGAGAGGCTTTCCTTTCTCAAAGTCCAATCCTGTGTGGGGCTGTAATGCTATCATAGTCCACTTTGGACAGCGCCACCTTTAAACTAGGCTAAGTTCTTTTTCTTCTTCTCCAGTGAACTTTTTGTAGGAAACCACCCATGAGAGCACAGGATTTATGTAAGGGAGAGGAGGCAGTACAACCTGAGTAGGTGAAATCTGATCCATCTACCTTCTCAGCAAGGCCCAAAATGTCAAAGCATCATAAAGTACAGATAATAAGAAACATGATAAATAGAGCAACAGAAACTCTCATTCATTTTTGGTGGGAATGCAAAATGGTACAGCCACTTTGGAAGGCAGTTTGGCAGTTTTTAAAAATTTAACATAGATTTGATTTACCATTTGAACCAGAAATTACACTCCTAAGTATTTACCCAAATGAGTTGAAAATTTAGAACCATGCAAAGACTTAATGCATGAATATTTATAGCTAATGTAGTCATATGCATATACATATATATGTATTACACATATATATGTATGATAGACGTTAATTTATATCAATATTGGTTCATCAATTGTAACAAATGTACATTAATAAAACATGATATTAATAATAGGTAAACTATATTGGCAGAGATGGGTAAATAGCAACTTTTTATTTTCTATGAACCTAAAAATGCTAAAAAATAAAAATAGTATTTAAAAGGTAAAAGGCAACTGCAACCTAGGAGAAGATATTTGCATCTCAAGTAACTGATAAAAGATTAATATCCAAACTATTTAGAAACCATAACAATTGATAAGAAAAAACAATCATATTTTAAAAAGAAGGAGGAAGAACAGGAAAATCAGAGAAAAGAAACTAAAATGGCCAATCTACCTACTGAACTCAACTGCAGTACTTAAAACAATAATAAAATTGACATAATATCTCATTGACCAATATTTAAAAGTTGAACAATTTCAAGTGGTGGTGAGATTATAGAGCATAAGGAACTCTCAGATACTGCTTTTAGGTGTGTCGATTGAAACATTTGCTCTGACAAGATCTGGTTAGAACTTCTGGATATCATTCAACACAATAACCACACCTTCTAGAAGGCCCCAAAGAGGATTTGACACATGCACAAAATGGTAAAACAATCTATACTAATAAAAGGGTAATATGCTAATTAGACTGGATAGACCAGATGTCTTCCGGATGTCCTTATGGACAAAGCCACGGTGGCAGGCTGAGGCAGAGGCAGTTAGGGGCGATCAGGCCGGCAGTGGGGGACAGTTAGGAGTGATCAGGCAGGCGGGCAGGTGAGCAGTTAGGAGCCAGCAGTCCCAGATTGCAAGAGGTCATGGTCCCGGATTGGAGAGGTTGCAGGCCAGGCTGAGGGACCCCCCCTCCCCCACCCCATGCATGACTTTCATGCACTGGGCCTCTAGTGTGTATATAATAAACCAGGTTCGTAGTATTTATCTTGAAGATGACAAAGAAAAACTTAGTGAAAGGTGCTGGTTGGGATAATGACCTATTAAGAGCTACCTCCATCATAATACAATGTTGGTGGGCTCAGCCCAGGAGACAGTGATGAGACTTAGCTATCATAAACACGGAGAGAAGAGAATGATGCCTGGAATTAGCAGCAGTGACAGGGTCAGAAGCCCTAATACCCTAACTATTCCCAGCAAGGAAAGCTGTCCCAAATCACCACTTGTGATAGTCTGATGGGAATGGGAGAGTTCCCTCTCACAGGACTTCCCTTGTTTTCAGAAAACACTATCAGCTGAGCTGTCATTATTAACAAAGCCTAAAAGGAGAGTGAAAGCTTTGTTTCTCTCCTTGCCCACTCCTCCAACATTGTTTGATGTACCTATTCCGTTGTATTGCACAGCTGCACCGTGCTGATAGGAATGTGAGCTGATGGCGCTGTCTGTAATAATGAGGGGAGTGTGGATGTTGTGTGATGTGAAAAGTTTCTGTGCATACAGATTAACTGGAGAAGCAAATAAAAAACACTCAGCAGAGTTGAGGATACAGAGATTGTAGACCTTTCTGAGATTTAGGGTTGGATTTGGCTTTTCTCCAAAGAGGTAACCCATTCATGTCTAAAAGTAAAGAAAGAAAATAGAGATAAATATGAGAATCTTATGATGCTTTATTTGTTCCTTTCTTTACTTATTTCAGTAGATGGAAACCAAATTGAACCAGAAAATAAGAATAAGACAATGACTTAAGGTGGTGAACACACAATGCAATGTACAGATGATGTATTATAGAATTGTACACCTGAAGCCTTTATAATATTATTAACCAATGTCACCTCCAATAAATTCAATAAAAAATAAAAAAAGAATAAGACAAAATGGGTAGCAATAACAGATTTCTGAAGTGGCCCACATGAAGATCAAATGGTAGAAGCCTTCTGAAAATGTAGTAAGATAAGAGTCTGGAAAACTGAACTTGAGACTTAGCTCAGATATAAATCACCACTTCTAAGTGATTCAGTCATCTCATCTCCAAAATCAGGGTTTGGGGCTAGACCAATATTTCTCAAACATAGTCCTTAGGTCCCCTGCATCAAAATCATGTAGAGGTGCTCACAACAAATGCAGATTTCTGGGCCACACAACAGATCTACAGGCTGAGCATGCATTGGCCAGGCTAACAAGATGATGTAACAACTTCTCCATGAATTCGTGTATACCATTTGGATCCAGTATGGAGTATACCAGATCTTAAATACCCTCTTCCTATGCTAATTTTTGATGATCAAACGTGATTCCATTTAACTATGTGTCTAGATTATATGACACTTTCTGTGTTCTGTAAGATAGCTAAACTCTCTGCTTTCTTAAGTTTTTGGTGTCATTTCTGAAAGAATGAATTTACAATGTATGATCAGCCCTTGGAATGAAATTGTATGTAGTTCTAGTACAAACAACTCTGTCTAGATAATAACAAGCAGAAGCATATTTCTTTCACTCTGAAGCATGATCATTTAATTTCATACCATGAAACAGGATGGAATATTTAGAAAAGTTATTTAGAAAGAGAAAGTAAGATATTTCACAGGAGATACCCAGAATTAACTTCCTTAGTTTACTGCTTTCTGTACTCATCTACAATATTTCACTATGTTGATTGTAGTTCCATTTCTATAAATTTGCTTTCTCCTCCTTTTTTTCATCAAATATTTGCTAAATTTTCTAAATGCCAGGAGTTGTGTTTTATGCATGAGATACTAAGATTAAAATAAAAAAAAAAGACACAGTTGCTCTCTGCAAACAACTCACAAATTTAGTGGGGAAATAGATAATATACATTACCACATCATTGTAGGTATTAAAACAGTTATAAAGGGATTTAGCACCACAGAAAAGGAAGCAACTTGCTCACATTTGAGGAAGTCAAGGAAGGTTTTACCAAAGGGTTAATATTGGATCTCTATCTTATGTTACATTATGCTCAAGAAGAAAAGTGAATAGAGAAGGCCTACAGGGGTGTGAAGAAAATTCCAGGAAGAGGAGAAGCCTAAACGAAGGCATAAAAGTTTAAAATGGTACCATCTCTTTAAGAAATGATACATTATTCCTTGTTTTAGAAAGAAAGATTAAATATAAGTTTGAAAAATAAATTTGGGCTCAAATTGGGAAGATTTTATATGCCATACTAAAACTTAAGATCATTTTTAACTCATTATGATGGCAGGCTTTAATCTGCATTTTGAAAAGTTTCTCTAGAAAAAATATGCAAAGTAGAGAACAAGGTAGAACTCAGTAGCTGCTAATAGGTCGGTCAGGAGACCGTCGTAGTCTGTGTGAGCACCTGAATTAGTATAGAAGCTATAACAATGGAAAGAAGGAAATAGTTTGGAGAGTTCTTTCAGCAGCAGAATTCAAAGTGGTTTGTTGATGATAAGGTGAATAGAAATAGATGGCCTAGTGGGAATGTTGAAGATGTTTCTGTGATTTCTAGATTTGGTGACTAAGAAATCAGAGGTAAAATTAATGGTGATAGATCAACAAAGGAATAGGAGCAGAGTGGAGGGAATGAGCTTGATTTGTGATGTGGAGTTTGAAGCACTTGCACTAATCCAAAGATTTGAAGCTCATGATAATGTGGGCCAGGGCACGGAGATTTGGAAGACATCAGTGTAAAGTTAACAACTGAAATTACTGCAGTACATAGAACTGCCCAGTAGGAAGTCAACATGACAGTATAAGAGAGTTGAGGGCAAAAACTAGAGAATACCTACATTTAACTCATATTGCATGATGGTAGACATTATGATAACCTGTGATAGAATGAGACGGAGAATGTATCTAGTCAACATGACAAAAAAGTGCTAAAGTTATATAAAGGCACAAAACTCCTTAAATAACCAATGCTTAAAGTAACAATTGATTACTTTATAGCATTTTTTCTTCTGATTGGACCACAGCAGATGTATAACTGCTAATAAAAGATATTTGATAAAAAAGTATGTAACATTTAATGAAGGGCATCATTATTCTCAAATTAAAAGAAAGAGAAACAGGTGATAGTTGGGTTGCACTAAATGTAAAAATAGGCATGCCATTATTTATTTTTGGACCACTGATTAAATATTTTATAAGTTTTCTATAACTTGTGATTAATACTTATTCATGATAAATTAAAAGGAAAATTATATAAAGAGGGAATTATCCAAAAATAAAATGAAATAAACAAGTTATGTTTTAATTTTCTTTCTGAATCTCTCTAATTTCATGATTTTACTGCTAAAAGTGAAAGCATAGTTAGGAGAATAAAGAATGAACTAAATTCATAACTAGATAAAGAATTAATTTAGCAATTTAGAGAATGAGAATCTGGCTCATTATTTTAATTAAGTCAGCATTATTTAAACAAATTTTTATTGAGTGCCTAACATATGCCAGACACTATTCTAGGTGCTGGGATAAACCAATGAACAAGACAGATGATAATTCCAGCCTTTGTACAGCTTATTGAATACACAACTAATTAATAGTTGATAATAGCTAGAGTGAAGAGGGAAAAGGCAGGGAGAACAGATCAGAAGTATATGGGGTGAGCAGTGGTTGAAACTGCAAAAAGTATTATCAGGAAAACTCTCCCTGAGAAAGCAACATTTATGTCATGACCAAAGAAAGCCATGTAGACATTGGAGGGAGGAGTGATTCCAGGCAAAGACTACAGCAAATGCAAAGCCAAGGGTAGGTGCCTACTTGCTGTATTGGGAGGACAGACAGGAGTCCTGAGAGTCTGGACTGGAGCAGAGTATCCAGGGTAAGAGAGGCAGGGCAGAGGTGAGAGGCAGTGTTGGACGCATCATGCAGGTATCTGTAGGCCATCATGGGGACTTTGCCTTTTCTTTCAAGTGAGGTGTCAAAAGAGGTTTCCAAGCAGAATTGCTAGAATTCTAGTCTTGTGTTGCAATGGAATAAGGTACTGGTATAGTTTCTATGGTTGGCTTTCTTCTAGAAAATAAGTGGGGTTTTGTTTTGTTTTATTTTTTTGGTAGTCAGAATTCTAAAGATGTCCTTCAAGATTCTCATGCCCTCATCACCCAATACAGTACTAATCTAGGCACTACTGTGAAAGGATTTTTCAGTTGGAATTAAGGTTACTATCACCTGAACTTAAAATAAGGAGATTATCTAGGATTATCTGGGTGGGTCCAATATAACAACATGAGACCTTAAAAGCAGAGAAGGAAGACAGAAGAGTCTAACAGGGAGAGATCAGAAAGATTCAAAGTAAGGGAAGAATTTGACTTGCTATCGCTGGCTTTCAAAATGGATAAAGAAGGGTTCGTGCAGGCACCTGTTAGAAGCTGAGAACAATCTCAGGGCAGTAGCCAGTTAGAAAACAGAGGCCTTGGTCCATATCTGCAACCACATGAAACGGAATTCTGCCAACAGCCTGAATGAATTTGGAACCTTCAGAAAGGAAAACAGCCCTGGCACCTTGATTTCAGCCTGAGGAACTTGGAAAACAGAGCCAGCTGAAACTTGCTTTGTTCAGACTCCTGAACTACAAAACTATGAGATAATAAATGGGTGTTGTTTTAAGCTGCTAACTCTGTGCTACTTTGTAAAAGCAGCAATAGAAAACTAAGACACATGGAAAAGATAAAACATCTAAATACTGTATTGCCTAAAATTTCATTGAGAACAAAGTCTGTGCCTATTCTTCTAAGAGGATTCTCTTTATTGCTCTGTGTGTGTATGTTCTAGTTCAGACACAAATCAGTATAAGAGGATGAATTAATGAAGTAGAGAAGGAAGCATGTGTTGCTTCAGAAAATAAAGAAACTAAAATGATTTACTTTGAGATTCTTGTTTATTGTATAACTAGAGGCCCGGTGCACAAAAATTTGTGCACTCGGGTGGGTCCCTCAGCCCACCCTGTGCCCTCTTGCAATCTGGGGCCCCTTGGGGGCCCCTTCCCCTGGCTGCTGGCACCAGTTTTCCTCCGGTGCCCGGAACCCAGGCCTTCGCTCTTCGCTGGGAGGGGCCCACACGGTGGGCGAGGGGCTTAGCTCTTTTAAAAATACTTCTGAATGTTTGGTAAATAACCCTGTAGGAATCTACTTTCTGAAACATGCTGGTTGTTAAGGGCTGATTTGGGTAATCAACAAAATGTATGTTAAAATCCTAATCCCCAGAACCTCAGAATGTACCTGTATATGGAGATAAGATCTTTAAAGAGGGGATTACATTAAATTGTGGCAGTTCCAGTGGGACCCTTAGCCCATCTCACTGAAGTCCTTATAAGAAGAGGAATGTTGGGGTCCAGCCCCAGCAGGTCCAGGGGTTCCCAAAGAAGGAATGACACAGAGGCAGCATTCAGGTTATCATCATAGCCAGGTTCTCTTTTTATTGTCCTGTTACATCTATATTTATACTATTTGATCCTATAAACATGCCTCTATAAGCTTTTTTTTTTTTTGCATCGGGTCCATTTATTGGGGGGTCAGTCAAAGGGGGAGCTGGCTAGGGTGGGGTAGGGCAGCAGCTTGTCTGGCCCCCGAGAAACCCAACTTAAGTCCAGAGCCTCTAGGGCTTAGAAGCCAAAGTCTTCCTCCACCTTTATCTGCATGGGGGCCAGCTCCGGAGTCAGCGGGACTCCTGCCCAGTGCCCCTCCTATGGCACTCGCCGCCTCTTCCAACTGCTGGGCCCCTCGCCAGGGGCCGGGCTGCTGGCTTCTGTGGGCGCTGGCGTCCTCCTGGGCGGGGACAGCCCCTCTTTCTCTGGAGGCTCGTTCTCAGCGTTGCCTGGGTTGGGGGCGTCTCTGCCCTGGCTGCCCTCGTCCTCCAGTAAGATGGTGAACTGGCTGGCCCGGTAGTTGTCACCGTAGGAGTCCAGCACCTTCATGAGGAACCTCTGTTCCTGCTGGAGTCTCCATGTTATCCTCTATATCTGATGGAGCCTGTTCAGGACCCGCTCCTTCGCCTGCTCAATCTCCCTGCAGCGCAGATCCAGCGCCTGGTACTTCCTGCGATTGAGTTCCTGTTGGCGCCGCCCTTGCTGGCCTCAGGCTGCCTCCTCCTCTTCGTCTCGCTCCTGGAGGCTGGAGCTGCCCAGACCTCCAGACACGAACTCCACTTCGGTCTCAAGCTCGCTCTCCAGGATGTGACCACCTTCAGTGGAGGCAGCGCCAGCTCCCAGCAGGGAGGTGCTGAGAACTCCTCAAAGCCCACAGCTGCCATGGACCCCTCTCTCTGCTCCAGCTCCATTTCTCCCTGGCTCCGGCGCAGAACTTCCAACCTTGCAAGCCTCTAGTTTAAAGTGGCTTGCGAAACTACAGCCCATCCGATTTCACAGCCAGGCACCCAGGCCCTGGCCGCTAAGCCTCCTGGGAGTTGTAGTTCTCTATTTCCGGCTTGCCTCCCTCGCCCCACCCCCACCCCAGTCCCAACTGAAAGGCCCTGCTGGCTGGTCTAACCCTGTGGCCAGGCATCTGAGTCACCTCGGGTCTTTATTCCTGTCCCGACACCACGCCATCTGACCATGGAGACTCTCCTCTTGTGAGGCCCCTGGGTCTCCTTCTGGGTCTCCTCAGCCCAGGTACTGGATCGCGTGCCCCAGCAGCGATACAGCCCTGGTGCCTGGGTCTCCTTCTGGGGCCTGGCTGTATCGCCCCCGGACCGGATGGTGTGCCCCAGCTGCGACGCAGCCCGGGGCCCTGGGTCTCCTCAGCCTGGGCACCGGATTGCGTGCCCCAGCGGCAAAAACAGCCCCGGCGCCTGGGTCTCCTTCTGGGTCTCCTCAGCCCAGGCACTGGATTGCGTACCACAGCTGCAACTCAGCCCCGGGCCTTGGGTCTCCTTCTGGGGCCTGGCTGCGTCGCCCCTGGGGTCCAGATGGTGTCCCCAGGCAGCTATGCAGCCTGGCCTCTGGCCCCGCCTCTGGGTGTTCTCCCATCACTGGTGATCAGTGATCTGAGAAGCCAGGCAGACATCCGCCTCTTCCCTGCCCCACCCAGCTTCTCCCATTACTGGCCTAGGGCCGGCAAAGGCAGCCAGGTTCTCTTATCACAGAAGCCGGCAAAGGAGGCCTGGCTTCTCCGAGCAAAGGCAGCTCGGTTCTCTGGCTCTTGGCTGCCGCCTGGGTTTCTGATTGCAGTCAGCGGCAGGCAGCTTCTTCCCAACTTCCCCTTTCGCCTCCCAGCATTGCTCCTATGTTGGCAGTTAACTGCCAATCTTAGTTGTCAGTTAATTTTCATATAGCCCTGATTAGCCAATGAAAAGGGTATCGTCGTACGCCAATTACCATTTTTCTCTTTTATTAGATAGGATTTCCTAAATAATTTATGTGAATTCAGCAAACCTAGAATTCATTGGGAAAAATTAAAATATATCAGGCTATATATTTGATATTTGCAAACAAATATAACATTTGCAATATTCTTTTTTCGTAAGTATACATTAAAAAGAGAAAAACCAGAAGTATTTTTACTAGTTAAGACAAGAAAGCAATGAAATAACACACTACCATAAAATCCATACAACCATAAGAAGACTCGAAGATTTGCAGGATTATAAGTATAGAAGACAAATTCTATAGTCCCCCCAAATTGTTTCTAGGTTTGATCTCTTGCACTTGATATTGTCATATTTACCATGAAATGAAAAGCAGATTTGTTCCATAATGAGCTTTATATTTATACGTTTTTAACTTTTTCTTAATTTTATATCAACATAAGAGACAATTGGCCTCAGGCTCCCAGACTTCTTAAAATGTGGAATATTCTTACAGACCTCAAGTCAGGCTCCCATCTAAACATCTTGAGCATGGTGCTTCTCTTGTTAGGAGATTGCTTCCTGGTGTATTGTATACACTTGTGTTAAGCCCCAGTCACTGACGTCAAAGCACAGACTGCATTTTTCTGTTAGACATGCTGGCCATTTTAGAGCCTATTAAAAAAGATAGTGCACGCTGCCCCCACAAGTTCTAGTCTTTAGTGAAGATGATGAAACACACTCAGAAATAAAGAGCTTCATTCAAGCTAGAGCTTAAAAACACCAAATTGATCCACTGGTTTCAAAGGAGTTTTCACTAGCAGCTGACAGCGGCATCCTGTGGAGCTAAAAGGCTGGTCTTGTCTTATCTGAAAGCGGGCCTTTCAAACACAGCCGTCGTTCAGGACACTTCAGAAAACCCTCTCCTTCTCCCTGTGTATTTGACCGCATCCCTCTTTCTTCCTCTTGAAAATCTCCCTATAGAAGAGATCAACACAGAAAATGGAAGAGAAAATTCAGAGCCCAGGAGTTTATACATAATAAATTTCTACCGATCCCATGCAATCATTTCTTACCTGAATAAGCGTACCAAAAACATATTCGTATCTTCTTCCCAGGTTCTCCAAACTACCAAAGATTGTAGCTTTAAATTTTTAAAATATATTTCCTTGTTGGATATTTTGAATCCAATTAGTACTATGTAAGGATTTAAATCCTATGGTTGCACATTTTCACTTGGGGCCAGGGATAATTTAGAAAGCAAATATCATAATTTCTATTATAAGTGTTTTGTCCATGTTTCCATTTATTCCATTATAAATAATGTAATAGACTTCTACTGAATATCTACTATCATGTACCCGGTTCAGTACTTGGCACTGGGGATATAGAGATTAATAGGATGTGGTCCCCACCTATGAAAACTTTATAATCTAATCAAGCAATTCCCCACACCTGCCACACACACCATGCACACCCATCAACTAATGAACAGATGCCAATTGAAAGTTACTTCTACAATTAAGATGATTCCGTTTATCTCAGTTGGGGAGTGGGGAATTTCTCAATAAATTATGACCTGGCCCTTTCACCTACTCTCAAATGGATTTTTATCATCTATTATTTATTAATTGATCTTTGAGGCTGAACTAAATCAATACAGTTTGTGCTGTCTTCTTAAAGGCATCATATTTCTTGGACCTGAAATGTAGTAAGGGATTCATGACTACTATCCTTAAACAATCTTGGTAAAAAGTATAAAAATTAGATACCATTTCTATCAGGGTTTAAATAGGTACCAATAGGGCCAAGAAAGGGAGATTAAAAGGTATCCCAGTGTCTCCTAATATCCAACAACTTGTGCCAAGAACATGTTTCATGATTGTGCATTAAAAAACACTTAATAAAGGAATTCTCTGTCAGTTAGGTTGTTGTAATGGTGATTCAGATAAGTCATCTTTAGGCATGATGACATTAAACACAAACTTACTACACACTTGTCACTTTTCTTTGAGAATTTGAGGGCTTGTCTTTTAAAATAAGCAGTTCTAAATGAATAAATAAGTGGAGGGAAGAAACAGCAGAGGTTCAGAGAAGAAAAATGAGGGTCCCCTTTTTAGACAACCTCATAGCTCAAAGCAGAGGAAACTGAGCTATTAGTCTCCCTCTGAGAATAAGACATCTTGTTGCAGAGAAGATGCAACATGACTTCTGTAATTGTAATCTCTTTTCCAGAAAATCTTGAAAATCAATACAATTCTCCTCTTTCTCGGTGCCAAAGTTCCATAAGTATGGTGTTATATAATTCAGGAATTTCCATAATTATAACTTGCTGTGTTTTGCTGTAACTTAATAAAGTACTTTATTTCAATAAAATAGCAACAAGACCATGCATGCGTTTTAGGCTCAATATCAATTGTCCCTCATTAATGTTGCAGAGAAGCAATTAGCATTTTGAGGCAAACAAGGTGTACTTAGTTAGTGGGACATGACCCTGCTGTCATTAAATTATATGTATGATTAATGATCTCCAGTTTAACGTTTGAATTACAACAAAGGTATTATAAGTGAAAAATGGAAGAGTGACAGAGCAATGTGGGAAACATGGACCTTAAGACTTGAATCATACATGCCATAGTGCACTTGACCTCAACGTTGATGTTCAAATTCCAAGGCAGTGGTTTTCAACCCTGGCCACACACAAAAATCACCTGCAGAGCTTTTTAAAGCCCCAGTGTCCAGGTCCCACCTCTGACTAATTAAATTCTCTGGAGCTAAGGATTTCACTCTCAGCACTGTGAGGATTTCAAAGAAGAAATGCCATAATGCCCACATTTGATAAATAAAATTGGAGTCAGGAAATGAAACACACAACACACACACACACAGAACTCTTTATTTAAGCATGCTATAATGAAGAGTCTGATTTGGGTTTTCTACATTACATTGACAGAATAAATATCATGTTTAGGTCACAAACTAATTATTCTTAAGCTAGACAGAATTTTTATGTTAGTTTCTATGTATTTATTTTAGCACTAAAAGTATCATCTTTTTCCATGGAACAGTTTTATTTCACTTTAATCAATCCATCATAATCACGGCCAAATTTGAGAAGTCAAAGCCTACAAAGTTTTAGAGAACTATTTTACTTTTTTTCTTTAATATATATTTTATTTTACTTAATATATATTTTATTAATATATATTTCAGAGAGAAAGGGAGAGAGAGAAAGATAGAAACATCAGTGATGAGAGAAACTCATTGATCAGCTGCCTCCTGAATGCCCCACACTGGGGATCAAGCCCACAACCCAGGCATGTGCCCTGACCAGGAATAGAACTATGACCTCCCTGTTCATAGGTTGACACAACCACTGAGAAACACTGGCCAGGCTAGAGAACTATTTTAGAACTATCTGCAGAAAGGTTTTTTCCTGTGGGCATTGGGCATATATGTAAACTCAAACCTACTATACTGTGACTCCCTTTTTAATAAGTCTAATTTATTTAATAACAATAGATGTGTTATCAGAAACATTGAAAAGACTTAACTACTGTAGCCCAGCATAATCTAGAATGAAATATTTCAGGATGTATCATAAATAAAACATAAAATAGAATTACATTTAGACCTTCACCTTGGAAAGATTATGGTATGCCTCCAAATGCAAATCAAAGTAAGTGCAATATTAGGTCATTAAACAAAAATATCTATATACTAGAGGCCTGTTGCACAAAGAGATTCGTGCAATAGGCCTTCCTTTCCCCTGGCTGCTGGCACCGGTTTTCCTCCAGCACCCGGCACCCAGGCCTTCGCTCTGGCCGGGCTCCAGCCGGAGCTGGCCCCGGGGCCATGAGGCTTTTGCTGCTCCGCTTGGAGCCTACGTATGCAAATTAACTGCCATCTTTGTTAGGTTGATTTGCATACTCTCCTGATTGGCTGGTTAGCATAGAAAGGTACAGTCAATTTACAAGTTTGTCTATTATTAGGTAAGATGTTGATATAAAATAGTTTTTTCCAAATTTTCTGTCTGTAAAATTCCAGATAAATTCATTAAAGTTGGAATTTTCTCAGAACGTTGGTGTCTCTAATACATGTCAGCCAACCAATTGGGTATCCTACCACTCTACAATCAAGCCCATGTGTGTACATGAAATATTAGTGTGTGTGCATGTTTTGGCACATCTCATAGCTAATGGGAAGGTGAGAAAGGGGAAGATCAAAGAGGTTGACTGGAAAGAAAGAAAAAGTAAAAAAAAAAAAAGGAAGAAAAGAAAAGTGAAATGATAGGGATGAAACCAAACAGAATTTGCTCTTCTTTTTACCATTAATTCTCCAACTTATTTCTGCTGTTCATTTGCCTTTTCTATTTATATTCATCCTGTTATCCCCCCTTTTGACAAATATTCTTAGCAGCTTTCAGAATTGGTGAATTGCCACTGTACTTACTAAAATAGTTTAACAAAGATGGTAAACTAGATTAAAAAATAATTTCTAGTCAAAATTTTGAATAACCATCTTACATCTTGTTTAGATTACCTAAATTTGAAGTCAATTCAATTGTTACAGTTCTGTTAAAGTAATTGATCAATATACATTTTTAAAAATGTATTAATTTCATTGTTTAAGAAAAATTTTTCACCTCAATAGTGCTATCTATTAATTTCGGTACGTTGATCTTTTCGACCTAGATAGTAGTGTGTATTTTATGACATTAATTTTTGTGAATCTAGTCAGTTGGGAGATTTGGGGGAGGGGCTTCTATTCAGATGTATAATTTTTCATTGTTTTCCTCTGCTAATAGGCAGTTACTAGTAATATGACTTTGAACTCCTTTATAAATGAATTACTAACTTTAGTTGAGTCATTTCAGATAGAGAGGAATTAGTACGGAGATTCTGATTCCTTCATACATATAAACCATTCCAAATCCTCTTAGTATGGATTTTAGAAATAGCTAGTGTGTATTTTAGAAATAACCAGAAGAAAATATAAAAATACCTTTATTTTATAATAATCTTTTGTGGTCATTACTCAGAAAAAAAAGTGAAGTCTTCATTGAATTTAGTAAACAAAAAAAAGTTAATGATATAATTAGTTGATACATTAGTTGATACATTAATTTGTTTCATGTAGTGGCAGAGGCATTTAATCTTGAGTTCTCCACACCCTTGGAATATATTAGCATTGGAAATCATGGATTAAATTCTTGGGCATATTGGAAAGGTAAATATAATCGTGATATGTGTTATATAAATATGTGCATAAATATGTAGGTAGAAATAAGATTTGGAAAGGCTGGACTAGTACATTATCTTATCAGTTATGAGGTGTGTTGTTTAGATTTTTAATTTGCTGCCAAATTTTGTGCTTAGTTGGAGAGAGTTTCATATGATTTTTTGTATGTTTATTTATGGTATTTTTTTTTCACTAAAAATGCATCATTACCTTAGCAGCTGCCACGCCACATGGAGCAGCATGTGTGCTTTTTAGAAGAGATCCAGAGCACCTTCCCCCAGAACCCTGGAGCCAATATGCTTCGAGAAGTCTGCAGCAGGACTCCGGTCTCACCAGCAAGATCATGTAGATTTAGATATTTTTGCAGAATTTTTTTCCAATAAAAATTGTCTTTAGCATTTTTTTTCTTTCCTAAGTATTCTATTTAAAAATATGGTTTGGGGGGAAAAAAGAGAAAATATAAAAGTTAATGCCTAACAAAAAAAACAGCTTAAAATACATTCCCTTTTTTGCTTGGGGCCATTCTGGAAGAAGCTTGGGACTGACACTACTTAACAACAAAAATGTGTGAGAGAGAAATACAGATATGGGTAATGGTGTATGTTTTATGACTGAGCCATTCCTTGTTTTATATATTTGAAAGAGCCTGCACTTTATTTTGTTGTGTGTGTATGTGTGTGTGTGTGTGTGTGTGTGTGTGTGTGTGTGTGTGTGTGTGTGAGAGAGAGAGAGAGAGAGAGAGAGAGAGAGAGAGAGAGAGAGAGGAGAGGGGAAATATGGGCAGGATTCATTCCAAGTCTACCTAGTCTTCTGTTTAGACACTCAAATTCCTGACCCCACCTTGATGCATCTTTTGAGAATCTTATTTAATCCCCAGCCCCAACTGTACATACTGAATTTTATGGCTCTTCTCATTGACTATGTTCCAGATTACCTTTAGGTAACATACCTTCAGGGCCACTACTCTTGTCAGGCATTGACAAATGGACCACTGAGCAATGCCAGCAAAGTAATCCATAAATATAACACACTGTATGGTTTGTGCAAATGAAGTTGTGATTCATTTTCCTGACTTTTTTATAAAATTAAATATTTAAATAAAATATCTGATTTATTTTAAATCATATGGCCTAAATAGATAGATAGAGAGAGAGAGAGAGAGAGAGAGAGATAAATAAGACTTTGTCTCATGTAAACACATTAGTTCAAGATATACCTTAAACCTTTATTAATCCACCTGCCAAAATAAATATTTAAGAGCTATAATTGTGGAGTAAATTTATAATAACTATGGAAAAAGGGAAAGATACAATTCTGAAGAATGGTATCATAAGGAAAACATTACACATATCAAGATTCCTGAAACTGTTTACACCAGATCATTTACCTATGAAAAAAATCAAGGATATGAATGTATTTCATTTGGTAAATAGATAAATATTTAATATATGGTATTCATTTCTGAATCTTTAGAGATGTAGAAAGTAAGATATATCAGAAAATAAAGAAATATTCCTGAATGTGAAGTTCAGCCAGTTGGATCTAATCCTGACAACCAAGGTTGGTACTGCATGTTACCTTCAGTGCCTCAGAGGTAAAGTGTGCACCATGAATGACTTCAGGTGGCTCACAGTCAATGGTTTCAGGCCCTGGGCAAGTGATGTAATGAATAAAGTGCTGAGTGATTGATATTAAAGACAGTATGATAAATGGCAACTGACACTCAGTCTCCATGTCTAAGAGAGAATAGGTGGAGGGGAGAGGAACTGGAGAGTATATGCTGGGTCTAAGAAGGGCCAATGCCACTTAGCTCCAGCTGTTAGTGGCATATAGGAAGGTGAATCCAAATGTGGTACATCTAATTCTAAAGAAAACCTAGAAACCCAGTTTTGAACATGAAATCTCATGAATTTTACAAACCAGTCATCAATTGAAGTTTTGCTTTATTTTATTTTATGTTTTTCAAGTAGCCTGTGCACATCTGTGGGGTACGTTTAATTTACAGGCGATCTGCACCTGTTAATAGCTTTTAGACTGGATTATCACAAAGATATTCTAAAATTCTATGGATTTATGACTGTGTGGATTTTAAAAGGCAAAAGGCTAATAGACTGATTTGGTTTAGTTGGAAAAAACTCTGAGCTACAGGGGATCTGAGTTCTGGATCAGCCATAAATAAGCAGAGTGAGCCAGCCCTGCCACCGTCTGTGCCCCAGCCTTGCGTAGACATCCCACCCCCTAATAAAAGGGCCTTCTCACCTTTCATGGGAGCACAGTAGCTAAATAACTCATTTTGTTTCTACAGCATACACTTCAATCAGTGGCCAATATGATATACTAGACCATCACCAGGCCTGACTTTTGTCCTGCCTGGCCCTTCACAGAGCTTGGCAAGATTGAATCAGCCGCGTTCCAGTAAGAGTTGGTGCTGGAGAAATAGGGATTGGCTCTTGTTTCAGTCTATGATCCAAGTGGCAGCACTGTGAAGGGCAGCCAGGGCCAAAAAGCTGGTGGGGCTGTGAAGCAGGGGTGCCAGAGACCCAGCCAAGCGGGAGCCAAGCATTGGCGACTTGGAAAGCTGGTGTCATAACTGGAGCTGTGGCTGCAGGCCACAGGGCAGGCTGGCTTACTTCTGCTGGATAACCACTCTGCCCAGAGCTGTTGTCATGAGGCTTGGAGCTTTTTTATTGCATCTTCATGATATCTCTCCACTCTCAACAGTTAGCATAACCTCCATATCCACTCTCTGGCTCTTTCTTAACAAAGCTTGTCTGAGACACGTGGAACTGAGGTGAGATTGTCTTAGGGACAACTACTAGCTGGCACTTGAATTCTGTCCATGGTCTCTAGAAGACTTTTGAATTACTTAACTTAGGCCCATTGCACATTAATACTAAATATTCTGCTCTCTTTAAAGATAACTGGCAGAGCTAGAAATATTGTATTCTTGAGAAATGCTTTTGAATATTATTTTTATTATATCACTGAGTGCTCCTTTTGCATAGCTCTAGGAAAATATTTGTATTAAAGGTAAGTGAACTATTCACTTTTTTGCCCAGGCTCTAAAGCAGCTCAAAGCCAAAGATGAACTTTATTATAAAGCTAGGTTATTCCTTGACTTGTATTCCACTGTTTTCCTTGGTCCTTTTTATCTACTCAAATACCATCTGGGAAAGAGGAAGGAATAAATAAATACAATGAACAAACTAAAACTGTGGCAGATAATACATTTTTTTTCAAATGCAATGAAAGTTGGAATTAACCTCTCTGAAGATACAATTGAAACAAATTAACTTCCTTTTCTTTTCTTTTTTCTTTTCACATTTTTATTTATTTATTTATTTATTTATTTATTTATTTTTCTATCTATCTATCTATCTATCTATCTATCTATCTATCTATCTATCTATCTATGTTGCTTAAAGTATTACAAAGAGTATTACATATGTCTCCTTCCCCCGCCCCCCAAAAATTAACTTTCTATATTGGTGTGCACAAGACTCCAACTAAGTTATCCAGGAGAAAAGACCCTTCTCACCCAAATCTTTAAGCAAAAGTCGTGTAGTTTTTATTGCATCATTAATAGTGGCTACATTCACCCTACTGCATCTTCTCAGAAGTATTTGAGGTTGTTATAATATCATTTTCCCACATCTCCCTACCCAAATCTTGGGCCAAACTCCAACTTCAATTATATGACTATCTTAGCAATTGTAAATTCACATTCTTTTTAATCTTCCCCGTAATAGACAAGCGAAGATGGCTTGACCGGAATTTGACCTTTATGTCCACATGCCTTGGACCAAAACAAGAATTGTATAATATCCTGTCACAAGGAGAAAAGAGGAGTAAAGCAATTTTCTATGAAAAGTTTTTATTATTCTTCACTATTCCAAAAGCTAGGAATCAGATAACTATCCTTAACATTTGCCTGTCAACACTTTTCAAGCCAGTGGCCCTGCAAGGTTAATTCTTGAGTTTGTGTTTCCTTATCAGTAAAATATAGATGATAGTTCTCTCCCTGAGTAGCTGTGTATTTTAAATGAGCTGATTTATGTGAAATTAATTGGAAAGTCATTATTCAATGGTGAATTTCCACTTGTTCATTTTTAGGGATAAAGCTAAGACTAGAGGGAATAGGTGAAACCCTGGACTTGCATCCTAACTCTGACTCACTCTTGGACCTTAGTCACTTAACTTTCCCAAACCACAGGCTTCCCAGTGGAAAATTAAATATTTTCCCTGCCTTAGCAGATTGTTGGGTATGCACATTAATTGAAAGTACTCTTCAAATGAAAATCATTATTAAATCTCTAGGAGATTCTTATTCAAGAAATTATAATTATTTTTATTCAAATGATCCATTTTTATTCATTTCCAATGTACACTATAGTATGTTATATTTGAATTAAACATAAAGATATTATCAAGAAGTAGACATGTTTTAAGTGAAGATTGCTCTTCACTGAAAGAGCTTCTTATGAAAGCCTGAAGGTTAATAGGTATTAGCCAGATGTACTTTTTTAGAACAATATTGTATGCCTTAGCATTGCAATGATTTCTATAGAATATATATGCACTAATATGACTGTTAAAACACTTCATAGTAGCCCTATCTCTAGAGTTGCCATTGATGTGATAATGGACTAAAACTATAATGATCCCATTTTTTTTTCCAAGTCTGTGATAAGCCTGTGAACTGGAGATTATTATGCTAAGCAAAATAAGCTAGTCAGAGAAAGACAAATACCATATGATCTCACTTATATGTGGAATCTAATGAACAAAATAAACTGACAAACAAAATAGAACAGACTGACAGCTGTCAGAGGGGAGGGGGTGGGGGGAACTGGGTGAAAGAAGGTGAAGAGATTAGCCAACAAACATGCATGCATAGCACAGACACAGACAACAATGTGGTGATGGCTGATGGGGTGGTAGGGGATGGAAGTCAGTAAAGGGGAAGAAAATGGGGACATCTATAGTAGTATCAACAATAAATTTGAAAAAGAAATTTCTAAGATGATACAGGGTATTGGATCACATATATTGAAACCATCTTTATCTGCACTAAACTTTCCTCAAACTAAGTGGCTTACAGATGATTAAGTATTTTATCTTGACCTATCCATCAAAGGCTAAGAATTTGTCCCTAAATACCCAAATCCCCTGCACAAATAGTAATGATTCAAGTTTGCATGTGTTTGCAGCCATATATTAAATATATATATATATATATATTAAATACTCTGTTAATATATAATAATATTAAATACTCTGCTAACCCAGAATAAATTACATCTTTGTTTTCTATGTATAACTTTCAAAAGGAAAAAGAAAAGTTGAAAAAGCACAGCAGGAAGACAAGAAATAGCACATTTAGAGCAATAATTTATCAGGTTGAACTGAGGCCAGAATCTTGGTGTCCAGTCCCTTGATCTTTATTATTTATCACACAGCATGACCCAAAAATAGGGAGGACCAAGGGAGGAAGGCAATAAAAGGCCCTCCTGCAAGGACAGACAAAACCAGCCATTGATTGAATTGTATCTGATTGTTCACTCCCAGTGCACCTGTGCTGTTTCCCACCCCTTTCAGAATCTCCTTGGTCCTGAGGGTTGAACAGTGTTCATCTTGCAAACAATATCCAAATTGAGATGGGAAGAAGGACAAAAGCTAAATTTATCCTGGCACTTTCTTCACTCCAAGCTCCCACTTTCCTGTGACGCACAATTGTCACTTTTGATGAAGGAAAAAATAAGCTATTTCCAATAATGAAACATGGGTTTCCCATCCTACTGATATCAGTACAACTGCATCCCACAGAAGTGTCATTTATGGAACCGTAAGCAGGAAGACAGATGTCACTGTGTCCTCTCATCTGCGCTTGTTTTTCACTGAGCTTCAGTAGTCAAGGCAGGAAATAGGAATTCAGGGAGAAGGCTCAGCCCGACTGGGAATGACTGCATAAAGTCTCCCAAGAAATTGTTGTATTTTTTTTTATTTTATTGTTTAAAGTATTACAAATGATAGTACATATGTCTCCTTTTTTTCCCCATGGACCTTCCCTCAGCTCCCCCTACCCCCCAGTGTCTTGCATACATTGGTTATGCTTATATGCATGCATACAAGTCCATGGGTTGATCTCTTACCTCCCCACCCCCCAACCCTCCCCAGCCTTCCCACTGTAGTTTGACAGTCTTATGTTTAAGACCTTTATCCATTTTGAGTTCATTTTTGTGTATGGTGTAAGTTGGTGGTCTAGTTTCATTTTTTTTGCAAGTATCTGTCCAATTTTTCCAACACCATTTATTGAAGAGACTGTCTTGACTCCATTGTATGCTCTTGCCTACTTTGTCCATTATTAATTGAGCACAATGGCTTATGTCAATTTCTGGGTTCTCTGTTCTGTTCCACTGGTCTATATGCTATTCTTGTGCCAGTACCAGACAGTTTTAAGAACAGTGGTTTTGTAGTATAGTTTGATATCTAGTATTGTGATCCCTCCAAATTGTTCTTCTTTCTCAAGATTGATGCAGCTATTCGGGTCTTTTTTTTATTTCAGATGAATTTTTGGAGAGTTTTTTCTAGGTCTTTGAAGTATGCCGTTGGTATTTTAATGGGGGTTGCATTGAATTTACAGATTGCTTTGGGTAGTTTTATTTAAATTGCAAAAATAAAAGGAGTTTTAATGGATTAGCTCTGAAGATTCTAAAATTGGGGGGAAATTTCCAGTTTGGCAAAAACATGTTCAGTCACAGCAAATTGCTGCCCTTCTTTTGACTTGAAGGGACTGTTCGGTGACATTACAGTCATCAAGTTACAATTTTGCACCTAAGCAAAGCAAACTGACCAAGTCCTCGGTAGTCTATAAACTTGTTTCTAAAATCACATTTGGAAAATCTTTATAGCTGTGCATGAGACTACTTGACCCAAATCTGGAAGCCTTGAGACCAAGTGAGCAAATAAACAATAGTAATATTTTAGAGATATTTATTAGACTGTCTTCACATCTGCTTCACATGAAAGAATAATAAAGTTAAAATGTATGGCTGGGCTATTAGCCTATGTGGGTAACGGGAAGAATGCCAGCTGGAGGTCAAGTATACTTGTGCAAATTGAGGTACTGATGCAACAGTCTGAAACTCAGCTTGTTCACTAAACTGTATCAATGCCTTTAAGGATGTTTGGAATAGCAAATAAAATAATAAAAATATTAGCTGCCAGGCAGACAAGTATTAAATTACAGTTTTTATTTCATTGTGATTGCTATTATTATAACTAACATTGCAAGAATTTAGCTTTCCTTTGGAATGCTTTTGATACAGACTTCCCATGACAAGAGACCTGATCTTTACAAAAAAAATATGTTCAAGAATAAGAAACTAAATATGATGAATTTTTAAAAAGTTTTTTCATTGCTGTGCATTGGAGGCCAGATTATTCTAATATACATAATAATTAAAGCACCAAAGCCTATCATTTATTCCTGAAAAGACAGAGTAGGAAGAGAAGGAAATAGTCAATGATGTGTAAAAAGAAAATTTCCACTCTTGGTTACCCCTTATTCAGTCTATTTCATGCAGCCATGCTTGAGGGCACAAAAGGCGACCTGAAGGCTGGTGGTAAAATATGTTTCTGCTCTTCTGAGAAGCTGTTAGCTCAATAGGCTGTGAATAGCCTCCCAAGTCCTCAGAGAACAACTGTACATTTCTCAGTGGGCAAATGAGAGGACGGGTACCCAGAGATCTCGAGTGATGATAAGTCCAACAGAAAAATAGGATTCTCTCCTGCCTGTCCGAGGAGCTCTTCCTGCACTTGCCCTCATCTTCATTTTATTAATCTCACAAAAGCATGCCCTTGCATTTTACTTGATTCAATGTTTTGACTAAATTTGCAGTGTAATTAATGGAGGAGACTTACCATATTGCTACTTCCATTTTGCAGATGAAGGATCTTAGACAGGGAGGGGTTAAATAACCCACCTAAGTACATTACAGGACTGCTGAAGATTTGGGTCTTGAGCGCAGGTATACTGGTTGTATAGCCTGAATTCTTTTATATATATTAATTGACTTCAGACAGCAAGAGAGAGGGAGAGAGAGATAGAAACATCAATGATGAGAAATAATCATTGATCGCTGCCTCCTGCACTTCCCCACCCCCATGGGGTATTAAGCCTGCAACCTGGGCATGTGCCCTGACCTGGAATGAAACTGTGACCTCCTGGTTCATAGGTTTAGGCTCAACCACTGAGCCACTCAGGCAGGGCTAGCCTCAATTCTTAACCTCAGCCACTTGCCTCCTTTGGGCAAGGCAGTTGTAAGCTGATGTTCAATGTTAGAAGCAAAGCTGCAAACAAAGGTGAGCCGAAAAGTGGTTGCATTCTCAAATGCTTTCCATGAACTGAGTGTAAAATGAACATATGGTACAGAGTGTAAATGTCAATGCCCATATTATAACATCTTTTCCAAACCGAGATCACATAGCTGTACTACAAATCACGAAGTTCAGGTCAAGCCAGCAGGCCGTATTTATATGGAATAAACTTAAAAGTAGGAATTTCTCCCCTTCAGGGTGGAGAAACACACACACACACACACACACACACACACACACACACACACCCCAGTGGGTCAGTTGAAAAGGTTAATGTTCTTTTAAACAAACTAGTTAACTACTTATAGAAGAGGAGAAAACTACTGATAAAATCAATCTCAGCTTCAAAAAGTGATTTAAAGCTCTGTATTAGGATGGAACTGTATTTGTGATTTAAAATATTTAGCTAACAGATTGTTTATCTTCCACCACAGATCTGTATCTGCTGTTTAGCTCATGGAACTAAAAATATTCACTTATTTGGCACATTCTTCTGGTGAAATTATTGGCAGAAATTTCAAATTAGGTAGAAATCTTATGTTTCCAAATGCAAAGGTGGTTGTGGGCTGGAGGTTGGTCTTAAATGTTTTTGTTATTTGTTTCTTTATTAGAGGAAGTCTATAAAGATGCAAGCAAAAGGTAAAGTATAAGTATTGAAAATAGAAGAAGACTAATAATTGTCAAGTTCATCACCGGATGAACCTGTGAAAATTTTTTTTAAGGAATAAGTCCAAACCAAGAGCTCTCTCATTCTTTAGGCTATTTTTTAATTAGCCCTTTAACTATTTGGCAATCGTATGAATCAAGAAAATAAAAATTACAGAAAGGCATGATTTCTTCAGTGGCTCTCTTATCTTCCCAGCAAGTAGGAGCCCACACATCAATGATGAGTAAGCTAGTTTCCAAGCCTACTTTCTTCAGGACAAAGCAAATTCTAGCTGCCACCTAAGCAGCCACTGAGTTCATGGCAATAAACAACAGATAATTAGTAGCAAGATGGTGAGAGATAGAAAGAGCACCTTAACATAGGACAACTTCCCTACCAGAATTTCTTCACATCACTGTATTCCACAGTGAGAATCTTTGAGTGCCTCAGCTGCCTATGGATTATCTCTAGCAAACCTGGAGGATATATTTGATATTTCGGTGTTACCTAAAACAACTAACTCCCTATACTTCAATTTATACATTGAGATGTCCCATTTTCTCCTTGTATCTGTGTTGGCACTAGGTAATGTCATCTTCATAGGACATAAATCCATAGTAGGCTCATGTTAAGTGTATTGTTTCCACAGCTTCATGGTATTTCATTTACCATGCACTCACCCATAAAAATAGCAGCTCTTGTTCTCCTTAACCCTTCCCTAAGAACCCCTTGTCCCTATCATGGGAACTATTGTGGAAAAGCTTGGCTTTGTTAGAGATGTGCATATTTAGTAGAAATAGAGGAGACATTGTGAAAAATAGAAATAGTATTAGAGAGCTGACTTAATCATAGTTCAACTAGTTTCTTTACTACAGAGCTTCTCAGAGACTTTAACATTAATGTTTAAAGTTATTGTAAGGAGGTTTCAAGGGAGGACACATTCATATTGTTCTCTGCTATAAGTTACACACTTTACATTGTCATATTGCTGAAGATACTCACCTTACCCTGCTCTCCATTATGGCTTCATTTAGGACACATGGATCCTCTTTTTTGAAACTTAAATAGTACTTTGGGAGGGTAAGGAGATTGGTTAGTAATATTTTATATCTTAATGTAATTTGGTTTGAGAAGGTTGCTCTGCCCAGCATCTACTTATGCTAAATTACATTTGTATTGGTTTAGAAGAAAAGGAAGAATATGGTTTTTACCAAAACTGGATGGGCACATTTCTGAGTGGGGGGGCAGGGGGGGCGTTGCAGAAAGGGCTAGATGACTGGGGATGTAAGAACTATGTTCATGGTTTAGTTTGGGTTGAGGTGGACTAAGTTGGGTTGGAGTTTGTGGGAGAGGTGATAATAAAGTCAGTATAAAACCTAATGATGCCATTTACAAATAGGTATATTTTTTTCACAAATATGTCAATCTTTCTACCACATAAGAAATATTCCTATTCTCAAAATTTTAGTTAATTAAATTTTGGTACCTCTGAATTCAAAGTTTAGCTATGTTTGGGTTACATACAGTAAGGTGACTAACTGGGACCCTACCTTCCACTTGTTAAAACTGTTTCTATAACAAAGATTTTTTCCAAGTTTCAAAATATGAACTTATAGGTGCACTTTTAAAATATAGCCTGTTGTAATATGTAGTCTACCTAGGGTTTTTCCATTAAAGAGTCATTTTTCCTAAATTTAATTAACAAAGTCATCTTTTTATCGGTAGCAATGTAATTACTAGTCATAGAAATATGTGTATTTTTGGAGATTTATATTATTGCTTTTCATTTGGAGAGCTCAAGTTATTGGCAAAGTTCAAATGACATGCAGCTCCAGAAATACTTAGTATGTTGTATAAAAAGAGACAAGATTATATAATGATACTCTAGCTTAAGTTAAAACAAACTAAACTAAAAACTTTATTATAGGAAGTTATAATGTTGATAACCAGAGCTGGGTCTCTAAAAGGGCAGCTCTATCCCCAAAGGGGATAAAATGCATGTTCCTTGATAGAAAGACATTAACTATATTTTCTTATTTTCTGTATTCTTTTTTTTTAATATATTTTATTAATTTTTTTACAGAGAGGAAGGGAGAGGGATAGAGAGTTAGAAACATCGGTCAGCTGCCTCCTGCACACCCCCTACTGGGTATGTGCCCGCAACCAAGGTACATGCCCTTGACCGGAATCGAACCTGGGACCCTTGAGTCCGCAGGCCAGCGCTCTATCCACTGAGCCAAACTGGTTAGGGCTATTTTCTGTATTCTTGATGCTTCTAGCATATGAGACCTTGTGGACTAGGGGAAGATTGCCTGCCCTTCCCATGGCTAGTAACTTAGTAGAGATATCAAATGAATCCCATGCAACCACAACTTTTTTAGTATAACTTTGATATGCAAACCAACTATTCCAGAGTCATACCTCCTCTATTGAGCTTTTAAATTCTAGATCAATATTCCTAATTATCTCAGGACCAGGTACCAGGCAACTCAAGAGAGCCTCTATGCCCCAGAACCTGCTAAAATTATTCCAACCAGCCAATCCTAAGCCTGTTGATGCGGCCTCACTCATTCCTTCCTACAGAAAGCACACTAAAAAGCTCTTGCTATGCTTTCCTCCTGCTCCCTCTGCTTCCTGGTATTCCCTGGTGCCTCTCCATGTGGCCTTGCATGGCATGGTATATCCTCTCTTCGTGGGAACAGTGACAAACTGTCTTTTCAATGACAATCATCTTCTGAACTGTTGGTCTCATTAGATTTGAATACTAACAAAGCCTACAATTTAAAACAACGACTTTAAATTCATGCCAATGGGTAAACACGAGGTAGTTTAATTTCCAGTTCAGAATGCCTAGAAATAACAGGGGATGAGGTCCATATCTATAGATGGGGGTTGATTTACTCCCTTTGTACAAGTAACTCTTGCTGTAATGAAAGATAAGAAGTTATAAAAATTTGGATTCTCTGCCAGTTCAGCTCTCAGTGTCTCTCAGGTCTCAGCTTTGGTGTCTTTATTTGTGAAGTGAGAAATGTGAACTGGATAATCTTTATAAATCCTTCTAGATATCTAATATAATCTCTTCATGTTTCTGCTAATATACTTATTACAATATATTTATTAACAAAATTCCTGTAGTTAGTACCACTTCACCTATCTAAACATCATGTTAATATTATTTTGTCTATTGCCAATTTTGCCACCAGATATGAGTTCCTTATGGCAGGTACTTGTTTTATTAATTTTTCTGTTTCTGGTGCCAACCATGGTGTGTAGCCAACAGTAAAAGCACAAAAAATACAATAATTGATTGAATTTAAGTATACTAAGCTTTATATTGGGTGGAAATAGATGGACATAAAAACAGGATAATGAAAACCAGTATTTTAACTGTAGGCTTAAATAAGAACACTACATTGAGAGATTTAGTCCAAACATTTCTGCTAATAAATAAATTAGATATTTGTAAAATGAAAGAATCAGTCACTATAATACATTCTCAATAACTAGAAATCAAATCAAATGAAAGCTTTTTAGGGAATTTCATTTCAAATTTCTTGAAGTTTCTTTTTTTTTAATGACTGGTTATTGGTTTAAAGTATTATTTCAGAGACTGATTTAAATTTTTTACCCACTAAAAAGCAACAATGGGCATTTTAATTTTATAGAAAAATGAAAAAAATATATTAATCTTCAGCCATGCCAAAAAGGCAAACAAAAAGACGGCTTTTTAATTAAATCCAAGGGCGAGAAGTCTTGGTACATTTTTTTCATTTTCCTCTTCATTGCTCTCTCATGTTGATTGTAACTGCTCCTCATCTGATTTACATTTTTCTCTCTTCAGAAAGAAGAATATTGAAAGTCACAATAGTATACATTTTAAAAGAAAATTTTAATTACTAATTCATAAGAAGTAATATTCTGGGCTATATTACATGGTCTAAATTAAAACACTAAGTTCAATTTGCTCTGAGGGAATGTTAATACAGGTAATATAGGCAAAGGGATATGTGAATGTGTTCCATGTCCTGGAAGAGAAAATTCTGAGCTTCAACAGGTGAGTACATTTCAGCATCTGAGTTAAGGGCCCCTTTGTGATCCTTATTTTGATAAGGCTTATATTCTAGAAATGAGATCTAAGTAATTGAATTCATTCTCAGGTTATTTTTGATCCTCTACATCAAAGAAGGTCTGGAGGGTACTTTCAAATCTCCTTTTCTATCACTGGTTTGTCATTAAGAATTTAAGCACACAAGTTAAAAAGAGACTAGAAAAATAAATTGGTTAAAACTGAGTCTGGATTATGCTGGGATCGTTCCTTTGCGTGACCGCTTTGGTATCTGCGTCTTCTAGCCACTAGCCTCCACTTAGCAATTTTAATAAGGGCAGAAGTTATTGAAACAAGAAGAGATCAATGGCCAGCCCAGCTTTATCGGCATGCCATGTAAATTAGAATTTTTCTAGCGAATACTCCTAAGAAGTATACCTCAACTTGTACAGAATCAAAATCCACAAAAATCTTTACTGTAACTGTTTATATCTAAGTAAAGTGAAGAATTAAGAATTTTATTCAGCCAGGCCTGTGTGGCTCAGTTGGTGGGGCATCATCCCATGCACCAGGAGGTGGCCAGTTCGATTCCCAGTCAGGGCCATGCCCTGGTTGTGGGCTCAATCCCCAGCAGTGGGCATGTACGAGGCAGCCAATCGATGTTTCTCTGTCATTGATGGTTCTATCTTGCTCCCCCTCTCCTTTCCTCTCTCTGAAATAAATAAAAACATATTTTTTAAAAAGAATTATATTCAGATGATTTATATTTAAATAACAGAAAAATATATGCTACAAGAATAAACAAGAAATGTGGCAAGAATGTTGCTATAAAAGAAGCAGTGTCACCAATTACAATCATGTTATCAACATGCTCATTATTGATAACAGATAGTACAAATGCATTATCCTTTACTTGGCTTAACCTACCTAAAGTCTTACACAAAATGAATTTTCAGTTCATATTTTTAAATCAATGTGTTGTTATTCTAATTAAATATAGCTAAATCTGTGTGTATAATATACCAATAGGCTAAACAAACCAAAAAAAATATGATCTATTCAATACATGCTAAAAATTCCTTTAAAAAATACATTCCTTATTTTGCTTAAAAGAAACTGCAGATGGAATGGTGTTCCTATAATATAAATTAAAATATCTGTTCTGACGCAAAAATTGTCATCATGCTCAATGGGAAATTTCTAGAAGTATTTATTCCTTAAACTAAATTTTCTTAAAGTGAATTGGCTTGGGGTAATAAAACAAAAATAGGTCATATTTAAACTAATTAAACCCATTCCTACTTCATCCCATTCAGCAATGCTTTACCTCATCCCCCATCCAAAGTTCCCAAAGTCCTCTGATCTGTGCATATGGCATGTGCACTTTTGACTTCATGACTGTCAAAGTCTACCTGCCTATTGGTTGCATCCACTGTGGACCACTGAGTGTGGACCAGCCTTGTCCTGCCACTGGATCTCCTGGACTTGCATCCACAAGTCATTCTCAGTAGGCCCGGACATTGCCTCCGTGTTTCTGTGCATGATGCTAGGGACACTGCTGCCCATAGCAGCTCATGATGATGCCAGATTCACCATCACTGACCAGTGCTGGTTCCACCGCTTCAAAACTGGCACTGCCACTGTCTCAGGTCACAGATTACCACCATCATGCAGGCAGAACTTGCAAAAACGTCTTCCTGCCACCTATTTACCACACCATTGCATAATTCATACTACCTTACTTGTACATTCAGCAGATCATAGCTGTATGAGCGAACTATTTTTACTAGTGACCTATTCTCTGTAGGATTAATGGAAAATGGAAATTGAAAAAATGTGATTCTTCTGTTCTGCTTGTTCATTTATTTCTTTTAGATTCCAAATTTCATCTGACATTTGTTTTTCTTTGACTTGTTTCACTCAGCACACTACCATGTAGGTACATTCATGTGGTTGACAATGATAGATTTCGTCTTTTTTATGGATGAGTCATATTCCATTGTATATATGCACCACTTCTTCTTTATCCATTCATCCATTGATGAGCACTTAGGCTTCTTTCATCTCTTAGTTACTGTATATAATGTTGCAATAAACCTATGGTTGTTCTGTAGTTTAGTTATAATTTTCATGTGGTTTTGGGAGGTTTCAAGTACACATTTACCTATACTGCTATGGTGACCAGAAGCACTTACTATTTTTAAATTAAAGAATTTAATACCTTTCCACTAAGGTTAGCTTTGGCAACGTGAAGCTAGTACATTACCAACAACTGGCAAATTACCAACTGTAATAAAATGTTCTAACTGTTCCTAAGGTAGCATCACTGAAGTCTAGCCGAGTGTCCTTCAAGTATCCTGCTGAATTTCTTGGCTTTTTCAATTGTATTTCATTACACGAGATTGGCCAGGGCTATTGGTCAATAAGGAGACACACAAATATGCTTCTATAGCCTTTGTCTGGTATTTCTGAATCTCAGCTGGAAGGGGATGGTCATTATATTTGTGAATCACCTTTTAAGCTTCTGAGGAAAATCAGCTGGAAATACTGTACTACTGTTGTAAACATTATTATGGAGCAGTTGGAAATATTGAAATTACATTATGCCAGAGGAAGGAAGGAGTACAGGAGAGGGGAAGTATAATGTAAGGTTTCAAATGACATCAAGATTATATCAAGAAGTATATGTGACTTCGGCTTCGGAGCAGCTTTAGCTGAGCCCCAGGAAATGGAAGCTGAGAGACAGGTGGGAGGTTCATGGGCAGGAAGCACCAGCTACGGCTGTCATGGGAGGTAAATGTGAAAAGCAATGCAGGCCCACTGACCACATTCCTGGGGCATGATGCTGTGTTCAGACATGCACAAACCCCAGACAGAATACCTACAAGGACAGTGCTGAGCATACACCAGTAACTGTGTCCAGGAGCTGACCCCTTGTGACAGATGAAGATCAGACCTCTGCAGAGTGCGGATAGCTCCAAGATTAATGATTACTCTGAAGACTAAGAAGACCATCAAAACCTGGAATGACTTCTCTGTTATCTAAGTGTTACCCCTTCCTTCAAGGTTCAGCTATTACTCTAACTTTGTGATTTGGGGAAAAGTCACTTGGTCTTTCTCGGGCACAATTTCCTCACCTAACCGAGATCTAATACTAGAAAATGTCTAAGATTATGTCCAACTCTGAAATTCTCTGAGTCTCTGATTCAAAAACTTTACAAAACATTCCAGGTCACAGTACTAACACATCTCCTTGAACTCTCAGAGCACTTACTGCCGGCAACTTGCAATTTATCATGAGGCTGAATTTTAAAACTCTTGAATGTTTCACTGGGTTCTTTCTCCCCAAATTGATCATAAATTTATCAGGGTCAAGTGTTTTATTTGTTCAGAGGGCATAAACACTCATTGGAGAAATGAACAAATAAAATGTTACATTCTCTTGCATTCACACGCCTTAATTACTTAAAGATCAAGAAAAGGGGAAATTCCATTTGAAAAGCTTGCTCCATTCTTATCTGATAGAGAAATGTTACTGGGCTCCCCAGAAACCAGATACGGAGACACCGATTAGGTGAAGAAAGCATATTAGGGCATGCTATTGGGATTAATAGTGTCCTTGTCATTTCCTCAAAAAATTAAAAATGGAACTTCCATTTCACCCAGTAATCTCACTTCTGGAATATATCCCAAGAAAACAGAAACACCACTCAGAAAGGATACATGCACCCCTATGTTCATAGCAGCACAATTTATAATAGCTAAGATTTGGAAACAGCCTAAGTGCCCATCAGCAGACGAGTGGATTAGAAAACAGTGGTGCATCTATACAATGGAATACTATGCTGCTGTAAAAAGAAAGAACTCTTACCATTTGCAACAGCATGGATGGACCTGGAGAACATTATGCTAAGCGAAATCAGCCAGTCAGAGAAAGATAAATATCACATGATCTCATTTATTTGCAAAATATAATGAGCAACATAAACTGATGAACAAAAATAGAATCAGTCATAGAAGCATTGAACAGACTGTCCAACCTATGAGGGAAGGTGGGGATGAGGGAGTAAGAGACCAACCAAAGGACTTGTATGCATGCATATGAGTATAACCAATGAACACAGATAGGGAGTAGGGGTGAGGGTATGTGCTGGGGGGTGGGGGCGGCAATGGGGGAAAAAGGAGATTTTGTAATACTTTAAACAATAAAGAATTTAAATTTTAAAAAATAATAGTAATGTCCTTGTGTGAAAGAAAGAAAGAAAGAAGAAGAGACGGAGGGAGAAAGAGGATGGGCTAAAGCACAGTCATAACAGAGGATGCAGCCAGTCACAGGAGGAGGGCCTATAACTGGGACGAGTCCTTAAAATAATTGTCCTAAGTAAAGGCAAGGCGTTCTCACATTTGTACCCCCCTCCCCACCCTCCCACTAAAAACAGACATTGGATTTGGGCTGCCTACACGAAGAGGGGGGTGACCTTGGGCAAAGTTGTCCAAGGGCAATTCCCAGAGAGGGATGACAGCTGAGGGCCAGGAGCTGGGGGAAGAAGGGTTTAGTGCTATGGGAGCAGAGTCAATGAGAGCAGGGGAGCCCAGCAGCTACTTCACAAAAGGTAGCCCATTCTAGAGCACACTTCATTCCTTTTTTTTTCTTTAATAGAACTCTATTTACTAAATGCTTTCACACACCTAACCTCCCTGATCCAGACAACCCCGTGAAATGTGAGTTATTGTCACTTCTAAACAGTAGCTGACAGATGAGTTTTATTAGCATATGTAAAGGCGACCCCTGGGGGCTCCCAGAACTAGCGAACATCATTTGAAAGTCTAGGAGTGTGGGGGAAGATCTGGAGCCTCCCAATTACATGCTGAGCGAGACACTGATGAACTGTGGGTGATTGCTACTATTGTGATCACTATTGCCCTCAATGGGCTGTAACCTGAAAAACCGGATTACTGTAATATTGTGTTCACAAAACATTATTTTCAGAATATATTAAGGAAGAGTGTCAGGTTTCTTGTTCTATAGCTTCCAGAGTCCACATTTTCTGCACTTTTAAAAAATAATATCTCCAGTCTCTGACACCTCTTCTGGTCTCCACCTGTAACACCTGTAAGTTCTTTGTGAACTCTTGTGTATAATTAACTTATCCAGGGCAATGGTTCTCAAAGATGACTGTATATTAGAATCCCCTGGAGATTTGTGGGTTTTTAAGTCCATAGGTCCTCACCTCATACCAATTAAATCAGAATCCCGGAAAGTATTTTTAAAAGCTTCTCTGGTGATTTTAATATGCAGCCTGGGTTGAGAACCAGTTATCTAGTCCTGGCTTAAATTCACTTCAACCACTTGCATGTTCCTTTACTATCCACTCTCTTTTCATAAGCTTAATCCCTCTGTTCTTCATTTTTTTTCCCTTCAAGATCCTCCTCAATAATTCAGAAGATAAAAGTAAAACCAAAGTTAAGAGGTTTTATATCCTTTTCATCATCCATTAACCTACACCTGAGTAATAGCCTATGCTTCCCAGGTCCTTTGGTTGCAAACATAATTTAAAACTCTCTTTTAGTTATTAGTATCCTTCTAAAATCTCTGCTAAATCAAACAATTCCAATAGAGTTTTTAAAATCACATGACTACTTTTTTTTTTCTTTTAATCTCACCCAGTTGCTTTATGGCATGCTTCTACCTCCATTTTATAGATTCCACACTTAGCAAGAAAATTTCTTTGCTACATTCCAGTCATTGTTCAAGCAACTTTCAATAAAACTGTGGCATTACTTTTCCTTCATGTGCTAAAAATTTAAGTTCTTTGTGTGTCTGTTCTCTAGCATCATCATATCAATATCCTACTCCACAAGTATGATTTCTAATTCTTTATTTTTTAATCCTCACCAAAAAACAAACAAACAAAACAAAACAAACAAACAAACAAAAACATGTTTAGAGAGAGGAAGGGAGAGAGAGAAACATTGATGTGAGAAACATTAATTGGTTGCCTTCCATTCATGCCCCAAACAGGGATCAAACCCACAACCCAGGATGTGCCCTGACTGGAAATGGAGCCAGCCACCTTTCGTACACAGGAGGACGCTCAACCAACGGAGCCACTCTGGGCTGATTTCTGATTCTATCACTGCATTGTCTCTTTAAGAATGCAGGCACCGCTTGCATTATGGGAAGATTATAAATGACAGTTTGAAATTTATAAGGTCCTGGCCCAAGTAGATCCTGGGAAAGGATCTTGGGTGTTTATCCAAGGTGTCCCTTGATATAAACTTTAACCGTGCAGGTGTGGGACATTCAAGTAGTTACTAGCGAAGAGGCTACTCTACACAAGCAGGACCAGAGGGGCAGGCTTAGGACCGAAAAGAAGCCAGACGCTTTAATTTAAATTTTAAGCGTACGCAAAATAATTCAATTAACTGCCGGAGGAATTACACCACATGAAACATATGCAGTTGCAAATCACACAGCATTTTATTCCGCACACAATTCCTGGTGCTGGTGCTGAGGGTACAGGCTTAAGTGGGATCCCAGTGGTGCTGTCCTCGGGGTCCGGCAGCTGGGCTGGGCTGGTCCGAAAGCAGGGGGTCAGCATTCCTCACCCAAGAGCTTGGTCGCGTCTCAATTGGGAGGTATTGGCCGTTCTTCTGTCGCTTGCCGGACTGGCAAGAGGACGTGCCTTTGTGGCTGTCTTGACAGATGAGCACCAGGCTGGTGGGGACCCCCACTTTGAAAGCCAGTACCCCATTTGCAGTAATCCAGGTGGCTATCGATGAATTACATCAATGCACACATGTCAATCTCAAATAGGGCGAGGGGCTACCTGTGGTTATCTAGGGAGAGTACAACACTCACTCAGATGGTTATTTTGACAAGTCACTCTGAGTTATTTACTGAAGTTCAAATCCACATCTATGAGGGACACACGCTTCAGGGCAATGAGGGATATGTTCTTAATATCACACTTTAAGTTTCAAGGAAAGTTAGCTCAAACATTTTGAAACATTTCTTAGACATTTTTCAGGCATCCTCAAAGCATTTTTAAGCATTTCTATATATTACTACAACAGGTCCCTTTAAATATGTGATTCCCTCTGTATTTTGTTCTTTGGTTCCATTTGAACAATATTCTACTTCCCCTAGAATTTCATATTAAATTCTTTTTTATTCAGTTATGCACACCATTCTGAGAAATCTTTTATACTTTCTCAGGAGGCTGTTTGGAAATTTAGATTATACTCCAGAAAACACCCTCCTCTACTTAACATCTAGATAGCCAGCTACTCACGTAATGTGTCTTCTTTTCTCTTTAAAACCATGAGCCCCAAAGGAAAGAACAAATGACCCCAAGACCTTCATGTCCAGCAATGTAAAAGGCTGAGAAATCCTTAG
The DNA here is from genome assembly GCF_963259705.1 of Myotis daubentonii. Classification (NCBI taxonomy): domain Eukaryota; kingdom Metazoa; phylum Chordata; class Mammalia; order Chiroptera; family Vespertilionidae; genus Myotis; species Myotis daubentonii. Next base: position 58,819,989 of record NC_081846.1, read on the forward strand.
AAATCCACACTCCATACTCGCCATGGCTCTCTCATTGATTTCCCTGTGAAGGAGCAGAAATGAGGAAGAGTGGATTGATTGGGTGAGTCTGAGCAGATTTTCTTTCTTGATGTGTCCTCGCTAAGGCACCCACTCTATGCACGTAAGGGTTACCAACCAACGCAATGAGGTCCTCACACTGATGAAGAGATGTCTTCCCTGGGAGTCACTGTCCATCACCCTGGCTGTTCAGTTCAATTCTCCTTTCTTCTGACAGTCTGACTTCCCTCCTGGGAAGATCCTCTAACTCATGCGCCTACAATTTCTATTGCTCTCTCCAACTTCCATTTGTAAACTTTGAGATTTAAGTTTTGATCCATGTTTACATGCCTCAAAATTGTTTTCATGCTGATTTGTTTCCCTTCTTCTCCCCAAATCCTTCTTTTTCTGTTAAATCCAGAACCCGAAGAACAATGTGGTTGGTATACAAATCCCTTGGGGCTCCCGAAGAACACCTGTGGTTTCTCTAGCAAATTGCACCCCTCCCTCTGCTCCCCATATACACTGCCTGAGACCTTTAATCTCCCGGGTAAATCAAGCCTTTCTGGGCTGTTAATTGAATATACCTGTTCACACTCCTCATCTTGACTTTTAAAAGCTGCTATTCTTAGAGTTAGCAATTAGCACTAATTAGTGCCTATAGGATAGTGGCAGAGCAATAGCTCAGAGTTTAGGAGGTTAAGATTTTGAGCCCCACCACTCCTATTAAACGGGATTACATTGAGAAAACCATTCCAGTATGTCTGTGCCTTAGTCTATGTATCTGTGAAATGGGGGGAGGGAGTTTGGACTAGCCTAGGTTTTCCAGTTTTTGTGTGTTGTTTTTTTTTTTTAAATCTGCAGGACTCTTTGCATAAAGTCTTATTGAAGATCTTGAAGTATAAAAGAGAAAATCAGAGGAACTGAGGTTGCAGTAGAGGTGAGCCTCAAGGTTGCTGGTGCTGACCTCCCCATCCCACTCCATCTTTCTGCTGCTCAGTGCCATCAAAGAACTCCAACTGCACACAGAACAGTTTAAAATAAAGCAGAGGTTCTCAAAATAGTGTGTGCAGGAATCTCCTGGGAACTTGCTAAAATAGCAAATTATTGTGCAGGCCCCTTACAAAAATAAAAAGCCGAGGAATTTGCCATTTACCTTTTTTATTGAAGATTAGAGATTCAGAGCAGTACAATGATCACATCCTGAGAAATACCAAACTGAGTGCACTCTGAAGTCTCTTCAGCTACCTTCTGTTACAGGTCAAGTAAAGACAGCCCATACCCTGGTCCTCCCCTGAGTACCTGTCCCGGGGGGGGGGGGGGGGGGGGGCTGGGCCAGTTATCTAGCTTTTTCTCTTATTTTCTGCAAAGGAGGGCATCCATCATAATGCCCACCTCAAAGAATCATCACCAAGACTGAGGGATCTAATTTATGTTGATACTTAGAACAATGCCTAGAACAAGTGCAGAACTCAACAAATACCAGTGCTTATTGTTTTTTAAGCAAAGCATGACACAACTGCCTACACACAGTGACATCCAGTCTGACAAATATTCCATGGGTCCTCTAACTACTTCCTCTCCTGCTACATGTTCTCTGGCCTGCTCTTGCCTTGTTTTATTTGTGAGCCTTAGTTTCCCCATCTGTAAGATAGGACTGGTTCTATTTGATTCAATACCAAACAGGACAATCAAGGCAGGAAAAATAAATTTGAATAGGGCCTGAAGACCTTTAGAAGGAAGATCCTTTGTGACAACCCTACAACATTATTTCGATATTTAGTATGTTAATATAATTTCCATCAGCATCTTGGAAGGCCAGTTTATTTATGTACACAACTAGTGGAACAGAATGTGGAAAATGGTGGGCAGTGGTAACACACAGGCCATTGCCCCGAATGAAAAGAAGCCCAGAAGTCACAAGAGACAGACTGAGATGTGAAGGTCACTCACTCATTCACAGGAATAGATTGTATTATGCCATCAAGTAAGTTTCTTCAGCCAGTCATAAAGAAGAATACGGCTAAGTAATTTATTCACAAATGATGGCTATAAACCACTCACACTCTAACAAATCAAATCACACCACACACCCCACCTCATCGTGCTCACAGGGTTACCGAAGTAGGTGGTGGGAGCAGAGACTCCACCACCTGATTGGCTTCTCAGCTCATGGAAATGACCACGCCCATTCATGGCTGAAGATCACCACGGAGCAGTTAAATTGCTCTTCAGGCCGAAACCACTCCACTCGGATTCCCTCTTTGAATATCAAGAATCACACCTCTGAAGCTGAACGCATGGAGGGAGCTGCAAGTCCTGTGCCCAGGCTCTGTGGAATTGCCCCAACATCTGATGCTCTGCTCAATGCAGTCCACTTTGCCACACTAGCCAGCATGGAGAAACAGATGTGGGCAGATGTAAGCATCTTCATTTTGGGGAGCTGGGGGGAGGGGCAGGTCTTCACAGGCACACAACAATAAGAAATAAAGAATCATAAGTAAATTAGGATACATTTTTTTCACCATTCGTTCTCAGATTGAAATTATATAATCCTGGACGTGTAAAAATCTTAGAGGAAATTATAGCTATGATTGACTGCATGCTGACTATGGTCCAGATCAGGGGTAGGTCTATTGTCCCAATTTTATAGATGAAAGAACTAAATTCAGAGAGAATCATTCATTTGCTCAATATTACGCATTGCAGTTAGTAGCAGTGCAGGATTTTAAGTCAAGTTTGACTCTGTCGAAGGCCCACGGCTGCAAGGAGGCTCCCAGGCCCTCTAACAGTCCATGATGCCTCTGCAGGTAATTCATGATGACAAATCCCTTTTCTCCTGGGTGCCAGCTCTGGTTGGCAGTAGATCGGTTATAGGATTCCAGGGCAGGAGGAATAGGGAAACTGAGACAGGAAACTGTCAGTGAGCGGTGCTTCTAAGAGATCTGGTCTCAGCAGAAAGCAGCCGTGATGGGTTAAAAAATGCCTACCAAGCCGAAACCGGTTTGGCTCCGTGGATAGAGTGTCAGCCTGCGGACTGAAAGGTCCCAGGTTCGATTCCGGTCAAGGGCATGTACCTGGGTTGCGGGCACATCCCCAGTAGGGGGTGTGCAGGAGGCAGCTGATCCATGTTTCTCTCTCATCGATGTTTCTAACTCTCTATCTCTCTCCCTTCCTCTCTGTAAAAAATCAACAAAATATATTTTTTTAAAAAAATGCCTACCAAGAGTGAGGGATAGGAGAATAAGGGCCAAATGCCAATTGCCTGGCATTCCTGATTTAACCTAACCCCGTAATGTTATAGATAAAGAACTACGGACCTGAAGGATAAGTCGACTGGCCCAAATCCTGTGCTATCAAACGATAAGAGGAAAAGTTAGAATCGATGTCACCTGCTTGAGCGTAGTCCTTTTCCCACTACCCTGGGTTGCTGATAATAAGGAATGATTCAATCACTTGAATACCTCCTCTGACCTTACTAATGTACAAACATTCAAACAATACAGAGAAATAAAGGATATAAATTAATCCCCTGTTACTAACTCCCATTCTTCTCTCCTCCCCAATATGATCACTCTGAACACTTTGGAGTCCCCCTTAATTTATTTTCTATGCAGTTATAGACATTATAGATATTTGCATACAAATACAGAACTTTAGGTCTTCATATAAATGTGTCCATATTACAGAAACTTCATGGTAACTTTCACTTTTTAACTTTATAACCTCATCACCTTCTTCTTCATCAGGTAGTGAGTGCCTTTTAGAGGTGCTACATTGTAAAACCACCTTTTGAGAGGATGTGATATAATTTGCAAAACTTTAGATGCTTGTCCCCTAAAGTTATCTTTAGTCAGAAAGAATACACCTAACAATCTAACCATTCTTTGGGAAAATATTTTTAAAAATCATTCTTGACTGCTTCAGAGATTCTCAAGCCCAAATCCTAAGATTAACTTCTGGTTTGCCCCCCTCCCCATAGACCTCTCCCTAGTCATCATCAATTTCCTTCCATTTTCTCTCCCAAAAGCTCCCGAAGCTTTCCACGCATCTCATTCTCCACCACCACCATCCTAGACCAGCCTGTGGTCTCCCTTTGCTGGACTGCTCAGTGACTCCCAGAGGCCCTCTTCTTTCTCCCGGGACCTCTTCTCCTTCATTCTCCATCCTGAGCTAGTACCAGTGTAATCTTTTGTAGCATTATCAGTTTATTGTATTCTTTCAATAATAAGAGCTCTTTTCTTTTGAAATATTTCACAATTTTCAACTTTCGATCTGCTCTTGCCCCCATATTTCCAAACAAATTCCTGGATGTTTTCATTTGTAACCAAATCAAGACTTAGGAAAAGTACCTCATTTTGTTTCAAGCTCTTTGTTCATGTGAAATTTGGGGGTGTTCATTTTATGAGGAATATTAACTCAGGCAACTGACTCTCTACCATTTGTAGACCTTTTCTCTAGACCTTTAAAATGTTACTGATCTTCAAGAATTATCCATTTACCTCATAACATTTTTACATAACACCGTGAATTTTATTCTCTTTCTGAAGCATTAAAATTAAATCCATTGTTCAAGATGGCTAAGAAGAAAGTATATGTATGTATCTGTATAAGCATTTGTACCAATTATTGTTGAGATGTCATTTATTGTTGATTTTCTTCTCAGCAAGTATCCATGATGTTTCATTTGTTTTACAGATTGACTTGACAGGATGTTGAGTAGCAGGTTGATATTGCTTTTTGTTTTCAGTGGAAATATCTGGAAAGTTACATTTTCTAGTTCACAGTGCCTGCCTATTTGACCCTCAAAAGTGGTATTATTGTGATTGATAAATAGAGCAAGGCTGTCACTCTAACACTAAAAGTGGCAACAGAAAACCAGCAACTAACAACCCATAACAAGAAAGAACCAACTGGATAAACCTGTATTTAGAAAGCAAGCAATTTACTACCTCCTGCTAAAATGACCAAAAGTTGAACACTAATCCATGTCCTCCAAACTCATTGATGAATTATTCCCTCAAATTCTTTGATATAGGCTCAGATCAGCTATGGACCCCCTCAAACATTTCATGATAGGAACTTTCTTTTGTTGTTGTTTTTTTGTTTGGTTGATTGGTTTTTTAATCAATTTCAGGGAGGAAGGGATAGGGAGAGAAAGATAGAACCGTCAATGATGAGGGACAATCATTGATTCGCTGCTTCCTGCACACCCACAACTGGGGATCAAGCCTGCAACCCAAGCATGTGCCCTGACCAGGAATCAAACCGTGACCTCCTGGTTCATAGGTTGACACTCAACCACTGAGCCACCCAGGTGGGTTCCATTTCTTTGCATGACTACTATGTACATTTCCAAGGTCCTTGTACTGCTCTTTATTGCATGTTGATAGAACTGATGGAAGGATTTGAATGCTTTAATTTCTCACACCTTCTAAATAAGGTTCTATGTGTACTGAGAAAATGAATTTTCATGATCTTAAGACTCACTGTGAAAAATACCGTGTGAAGAAAAATTACTGCTCTTAAGGATGTGTTGTATACAAAATCAAATAAGTGGAAGATAAAATGATCAATAAACAATGAACAAAAAGCAGCTCTTCTGTCTTAAGTCTGCATATTCTGTGTAATTATTTGCTTTAAAACACTTTATAGCTTAATAGTGCTGTATGTTTTAATTATAGCACTAGTTAATTTTAATAGTGTTCAGGTAAATTTCTATTATCTCACTTTAAATGTGTTTATTTTTTATATATATTCTTTATTCCCATTCTATCCACCTCATAAGCCTCCACTGTCTTTTTATTTTATTTTATAAAAGTCCTTAGAAATGTATCCAGCCTTGCATAATATGTAGGTCCTGGTTCATGGGCTGATGCTCAACCACTGAGCCATACTGGCCTGGCAGAACTTTCTTTTGTTTTATCATGTTACTGCAATATATTAGTAGAGCCAATAAATGAGTTCAATACCAAGCAGAAACTATCTTTTAGAACAGAGGTTTTCAAACATTTTGTTCTACTATTGCCAAATAAATTTTGTTTAATTCTGCACACCCTGGAACATTTTTATATATAATATTTTTTCATATGATTAATTAATTGCAAAAGATGTCATTCCGGGCATATTATAAATATTGATATTTTAAAAATAAAATGTTCCATCACTCCTTTAGATGTTTTTAATGAAACACAAATACTATAATAATTTCAGACCCATAATTTTCATTAAAAAAAATAAACAGTTGGAAATTTTATGTTATACTTTTCTCCCTCCTGAAATAGTAGTTTTATTCCACTTCCCCTATAGAATGTCACCTAAAATAATATATTTTATGCTTGAAAGTCTCTTTTTGGTTGCCCTATTATAATTCTCTGCAAATATATAGTACACTTGTAAGAATATATAATTTACTTTTTAAAAAATATGTTTTTACTGATTTTTAGAGAGGGAGAGAAACATTAATGAAAGAGAAAAATCCATTGGCTGCCTCCTACACACCTCTTACTGGGGATCAAGCCTGCAACCCTGCCTGGACATGTGCCCTGATTGGGAATCAAACTGGCTACTTTTTGTGAATGGGATGATACCACACTGAGCCACACTGGCCAAAACTATCTATCATTAATTTTAAAACATTTTCTGTGACCATATGCTCTTGTTAAAGCAACAATCCTATATAATAAAGAGGTAATATGCAAATTGACTGTCACACCCCCCCACATAAGATGGTCGCCCCCATGTGGGCACAAGATGGCCACCACAAGATGGCTGGCAGTGGAGGGCAGTTGTGGGTAATCAGGCCAGCAAGGGAGGGAAGTTGGGGGCAACCGGGCCTGCAGGGGAAGGAGGGCAGTTGGGGGGAATGAGGCCTGCAGGGGAGGGCAGTTAGGGGTGACCGGGCCAGCAGGGGAGGGCAGTTGGGGGCAACTGGACCAGCAGGGGAAGGCAGGTGGGGGTGATTGGGCTGGCAGGGGAGCAGTTAGGCCTCGATCAGGCTGGCAGGGGAGTGGTTGGGGGGAAATCAGGCTGGCAGGCAGAAGTGGTTAGGGGGCAATCAGGCAGGCAGACAGGCCAGTGGTTGGGAGCCAGCAGAGCCGGATTGTGAGAGGCATGTCTGACTGCCTGCAGGATTGGGCCTAAATAGGCAGTCAGACATCTCCCAAGGGGTCCCAGATTGGAAAGGGTGCAGGCTGGGCTGAGGGACAACCCCCCCCCCCCCCCGCAGTGCATAAATTTCGTGAACCGGGCCTCTAGTGTTATTATAATGCACATAATGAATAAAGTTAAAATATTTCTTCCGGATTTAGTTGCCACTTCATTTATTGTTTTTGTTTTGTTTTGTTTGTTTTGTTTTTAAATTAAATCTTTATTGTTCAGATTATTACAGTTGTTCCTCTTTTTCCCCCCATAGCTCCCCTCCACCCAGTTCCCACCCACCCTCCACCCCCCCGCCCCACTGTCCTCATCCATAGGTGCACAATTTTTGTCCAGTCTCTTCCTGCATCCCCCACCCCTTTCCCACCCAAGAATAGTCAGTCCACTCCCTTTCTATGCCCCTGATCTTATTATAATCACCAGTTTATTCTATTCATCAGATTATTTATTAACTTGATTTTTAGATTCACTTGTTGATAGATGTGTATTTGTTGTTCATGATTTGTATACTTACCTTTTTCTTCTTCTTCCTCTTCTTAAAGGATACCTTTCAGCATTTCATAAAATACTGGTTTGATGGTGATGAACTCCTTTAGCTTTTCCTTATCTGTGAAGCTCTTTATCTGACCTTCAATTCTGAATGATAGCTTTGCTGGATAAAGTAATCTTGGTTGTAGGTTCTTGGCATTCATCACTTTGAATATTTCTTGCCACTCCCTTCTGGCCTGCATGGTTTCTGTTGAGAAATCAGCTGACAGTCATATGGGTACTCCCTTGTAGGTAACTGAGTTTCTTTCTCTTGCTGCTTTTAAGATTCTCTCTTTGTCTTTTGCTCTTGGCATTTTAATTATGATGTGTTTTGGTGTGGTCCTCTTTGGATTTCTTTTGTTTGGGGTTCTCTGCACTTCCTGGACTTGTAAGTCTATTTCTTTCACCAGGTAGGGGAAGTTTTCTGTCATTATTTCTTCAAATAGGTTTTCAATATCTTGCTCTCTCTCTTCTTCTGGCACCCCTATAATTCTGATGTTGGTATGCTTGAAGTTGTCCCAGAGGCTCCTTACACTATCTTCGTATTTTCGGATTCTTTTTTCCTTTTGCTTTTCCAGCTGGGTGTTTTTTGCTTCTTTGTATTTCAAATCTTTGACTTGATTCTTGCGATCCTCTAGTCTGCTGTTGGAACTCTGCATAATATCCTTTATTTCAGTCAGTGTATGCTTAATTTCTAGTTGGTCCTTTTTCATAACCTCGAGGGTCTCACTCGATTTCTTGAGGGTCTCACTACATTTATCAGCGGTCTCACCAGACTTTTTGAGGGTCTTACTAAATTTATCGGTGGTTTCTAGAAAGTTCTTGAAAAACCTTAAAAGTGTGATTTTGAACTCTATATCCAGTATTTTGCTTTCCTCCATTTCTGTCATTTGTGACCTGTTTCTTTGTCTCCGCATTTTTTATGCTTCCCTGTGTTGATAGAGTGGCTTTGTGTGCTAGTTGTCCTATAGAGCCCAGTGGGTCAGCCTCCCCAATTACCTGAGGTAGACACTCTTGGTGCACCCCTTTGTGGGCTTTGTTCACAGTCTTGTTGTAGTTAAGCCTTGATTGTTGTAGGTATCACTGGGAGGAATTGACCTCCAGGCCAACGTGCTGTGAGAATCAGCTGTGTTTACGGTGGGAGAACTTCTGTGCTGAAGACACCCTTCTGGGGCAAGACTTGCTTCAGTGGGGCTTTGGTGCTCACTGAGTCTGCCCCCTGAGTGTGTCCCTTATGGATCTGAGGAGTTGTAATCTGGATGGTCCCACTCTGACCACTGGGCACACTGGCTCTTGGATCTAAGGAAGTGCTAATTTAGCCTGTTCCTGAGGCTACCCAGCAGGAGCTACGAAGAGATCTTCAGATTCCCCTTCCTTGTTTGGGGTTTGGAGGTGCCCAAATGAGGCCCAGCTGTGAAGCAATGCAAGCTGCTGTGGGGCCTTGGGCCTTCTCTTGGAAGTTCTGGATCTGTCTGGCCCAGCTGCAAGCTTGTTGGGTAATTTTCAGATTGCAAAGGGCCAGGGCATTCATATGCAAAAGCCTCTGCCGCAGCTTGGGTGGGGCGGGGTCTCAGGGAATCAACAGGGCAGAGCAAGCAGCTATGGCTGATCCTCAGTGTCCTGGTAATCGCTGCAAGCACCTCAGAGAAAGCCGCCCTCGAGTTCCGAGTTCTGCCCGCTGCCAGACAGTCCAGTTTTTCCCAGTATGAGTCTGGGTCCCCAGAGACTCACCCGGAACTGGAGTTCAGAGCAGTCGGGGGCTTGTGACTCCCTGCCAATTCGAAAAGACAGCCGTGTCCTCAGTTGCCAGCCCTTGCCGTGTGCGCCTCCGTACCTCTGCACTTTACTTCTGCACCTCCTCTGAGTCTCAGTGTGCTTTTCTCTTTCCTTCTAGTTGTAGAATTTCCACTCAGACAGTCTTCCTGTGGTTCTGGATGATGTCCGTTTTGTCTTTTAGTTGTATTTTTTAATTTGTTGTGGGAGGCAGCAATTTCTGGTGTTTACCTATGCCACCATCTTGGTTTCTCTCTCATTTATTGTTGATAAAGAATTTATCAAAAACTCATAAATATATTATAAATTTTACAAATAGTAATCCTAAGAAGTAAAATTTTATTATTAACCCACTTCTGAATAAATTAATGTGAGTTGTTTATGAGACCTTGGCTAAAGGAACTGTCCAGTCAACCTTTGTTTGGTACCAGGGGGTTTGCACTGTGGCAGTCCACCAATGTAAAAGTCCAAAAAGGTTTTAGGATTTTCTCTTGGGAAATATGAGAAGGAAAAGAGGGAAGTGGGTAAGGACAAACCAGACCATTGGTAATTTCTCAGGCAGTTTGAGAAAAGAGAGCATAGAATAGATTCCCTTAAACTTATTTATAAGCATGTACCCCTTTGTGCATGCTGGTTTGAAAACCACTGCTTTATTTTATATATATATATATATTTCATTGATTTCAGGGAGGAATGGAGAGGGAGAGATAGAAACATCAATGATGAGAGAGAATCATTGATTGCCTGCCTCCTGAATATCCCCACTGGGGATCAAGCCCATAACCCAGGCATGTGCCTGGCCCAGAATCGAACTGTACCTCCTGGTTTATAGGTCGATGCTCAACCATGCCAGCAGGCTGAAGATACTGCTTTAAAATATTGATAGTTCTTCTCCTCTAATAAGCCTCCGAAATCAGGCAAAGATGACCAGAATGTGATGTGAGCAGAGTTTACCTTTCTGACTGTGTGTATCTATTTGGATAAGATTGAACATGCTCTCCAAGAAACGTATCTCCTCTTCATTGTTATGATTCTTCCATACTATTAATACAAGACCATGTACCTTGTGAATATGGAATAACAATTCATTAATAATTATTTCTGTGATAATCTCATTATTTAAAACTTTAGCTTCATGAAAATCTATACAGATAAATAGAATAAGGAAGAATCCTTGGATTATGACAATGTACAAGCAAAAATAGATTGATATTTAATACATTTAAAATTACTTGTCTGCTCCATGTTATGTACGTCACACACACACACACACACACACACACACACACACACACACATACACATTCTTGTTATATTCTGAGTACAGCTCAGTGCTAAGCAAAGTGAAGGAGTCAGAAAATAACAGGGCAGAGATTACAACAAGGTTACAGTGGGGGCAGGGGGAAAAGCTGTTCCTACAGAATAATAGGTTTTAAATTGGAGATCTTTACTTAAAACCCTCAGGAAATAAAAAGGGTCAAAAAAAGAGAGAAAATTGCACAGAGGTTATATTATTTTAAAAGACAATCTCGTTTCTCTTTCAAAAATTGCTGTATTTTTGGAAGATACCTTTGACAATGGATGTCATCACTTAAGGACCATTCCTCAATAAAAGGGTGGTCAAGAATTCTGAATTTCATAGCACTTAAATGTTTCTACCAGTTTATAGAAAATGGTGCAGTTTCTACCAATTGGATTTAAAGAACTGAAAACTCAGAAATGTAGGTGAATAAATTAAACTAATTCTTAGTTTTTTTATTATTTTTAATCAGGAATATATATCTGTAGAACATTGTTTTGAAGATATAATCCATTTAAAACTTTATTGAGTCTAACACCCTAAGTGAAATCATGTGATGACTTTAAAAGGTAAGGAGTCTACTGTCTTCAATGGCAGGAAAAACAAACAACGTTGTAATCAAGGATAACCTCTCAATATCGTTTTATTTTTACACATTTACTAATGAGAATGTTCTTAAAATTGGTAGCATTAAATTGATACTAAAGTTTTCTAATGTCAATCAGAAAAGAGGAATGTGTTTTTATTTCTTATGTATGTCTGAATTAAAAAGTATTGCATTAATAAACAGGAACTCAAGCTCAGTCAATATATTCCATTCATGATAATTGTAATAAAGACATGGGATTAATAGGAGCTCTTGCATTGTTTACTAAACAGCTATATAAATGGAACCTTATTTCATAAATCTGTTACTTAGGATTCACAGGCCTAATGCATGGTATTCTCTCAATTTCAAAAAAATTAATCATTTTTGTGACAGTCGTTAGCCTATTTAGTCTATAGCTGTCATGTGCGCATCAAAACGGAGGGGCAAAATTCAATAGACACTAAAGGCACAGTTTCAAGTGAACTCATGCTATAGGATTTTATGAAACAAAAACAAAAGTTGGAGTAAAGGAAGAGAAGTCAGAATGGCAACCATAATCTTATGATGGATGTCACCCATGCTTCAACCAGTTTCGTGGTGCTTCATACTGCTGCAAAAGTGAAAATTATGTAAATTTAACAATTAAGTCAAAAGTAAAACTACTTAGGCAAAATTGGATTGGGTGAAAGATAATATGAGACCAGAGGAAGACAAGAGGCTGAGTCCAAGAAAAATAATACAGGGGATGCTGGAAGAATTAGGCAAAGGTCACAGATGAAGCACAAAGAGAATGGCAGAGAATGTGAGTTATTTCTAGTGAATATTCAAAGTAAGAGAGAAGTTAAACAATTCAAACTGCTTTTCTTCTGTTTGTATTTCACCAAACTTATTATTTAGGGGAAAGCCTATGATCTACATTGAAATTTTGGTGGTTGGTTCTTCTAGACTGGACTAATAGCTGACATTTAAGGGAAGTTTACTATGAACCAGGCAGCATCATAATTTTACACACATCATGTCATTTAATCCTCACAACAACTCTAAGAGATGGGCAATAGTATTATCTCTATTTTATGGGGCTTAGAGCTGTTACTTAACTTGGTACATGGTAAGGTCATGTAGCTAGTTTAAGTGTCTGAGGTATGACTTTAAACTCATTTTTCTTTAAATCCAAAGCTCTTAAACCTCTAGGCTACTGAGACTGCAAGATTAGTGAAATTCAAATATGCCTTTAAAATCCAAGTGCAAATTTTATTTACTAATAATCACCAACTGATTCCATTAGAGCACAGAGTCTTAATTAAACCAATAGTTAAATGTGTATGGTGTGAGCAAAAAGATATTTTGTAGTCTTTATCCCACATTCATTTTCCCTGATGAAGATATTTAGCTGGGATTTTAGCCTTGACAAATGTCATATGATCATATAAATATCTCAACACGTGTGTACATATGTTTTAAAATGTAAATAAAGTACATAAATATATGCACACACGTTTAGATAAATACATGTAGATCAATGTATGTAAAGATACACTTACAGATAAATACATACATTTATATGTGAAAAGGGTTTTACATCTTTATATCTGTCAATCCCCTAATCAAAAAATAGATTTACTTCAAACCAAGATTTAAAATTCCAACATGATTTTGAGAGAAATCATCAAAATAATTTAACAGTTTAAATAAATAAACAAAAAGAAAGATAATTTGCTTTATTAGACATAAAAATACTATAAAGTTTAGATAATTAGAACACTGTGATGAGATAGATCAATGGAAGAACATAGTAAGGCAGCAGACACTGCTGTGCATAGACTATAGGATAAAAAATACCATAAAAACCTATCCTCCTCAGACTATTCCAAAAAATTCAAGAGGAAGGAACACTTCCCAGCTCATTCTATAAAGCCAGTATCACCCCAATACCAAAACCAGATAAAGACAACACAATGAAAGAGAATTACAGGCCAATATTCCTCATGAACATAGATGCCAAAATCCTCAACAAAATTCTAGCAAATCGGATCCAGCAGTGCATCAGAAAGATCATACACCATGACCAAGTAGATTTATTCCGGGGATGCAAGAATGGTACAATATCTGCAAATCAATCAACGTGATACATCACATAAACAAATTGAGGAGAACCAAGATGGCGGCATAGGTTAACGCCGGAGTTTGCTGCTTTGAACAACTACTTCAAAAGTAAAACTAAAAGACGGAAGGGACATTACCCAGAACCACAGGAACGTTGGCTGAGTGGAAGTCCTACAACTAGGAGGAAAGAGAAACGCATACGGACACTCAGAGGAGGCGCAGTGCTGAAGTCAAATTCTGAGGTGCGGAGTGCACGGAGCGGGCTGGCGGCGGAGGGCACGGTTGTTGTTTTCAATCGGGAGGGAGTCGCAGACTCTGAGCTCCAGATACAGGCGAGTCTTTAGGGACCCAGACTCAAACTGGAGAAGCTGGACTGTCTGGCTTCGGTCAGAGCGAGTGCAGCTTTCTCTCCGAGCTTTGCAGCGGGTGCTGGGACTCAGAGAGGCAGAGCCCCTGGGGACAGGACTGAGAGCCGCCATAACTGCTCTCTCCGGCCCACCCTGTTGATCCTGTGCGACCCGCCCTGCCCACGCCCTGCACAGAGGCATTTGCCGGTTAGCCTCAGGCAAAGGCTAGATTAGCACCTCCCTAGAGGACAGAAGTTCTCTCACTGCTGACACAGCTGATTCTCATAGCCACTTGGCCTGGAGGTCAAACCCTCCCTGGGATTAGCTACAACAATCAAGGTTTAACTATAAGACTGCGAACAAAGACCACTAGGGGGTGCACCAAGGAAGCATAACAAAATGCGGAGACAAAGAAACAAATTGAGAGATAAAAATCACATAGTCATATCAATTTGCGCAGAAAAAGCATTTGACAAAATCCAACACCCTTTCTTGATAAAAACTCTCAGCAAGGTGGGAATAGAAGGATCATACCTCAACATAATAAAAGCCATATTTGACAAACCCACAGCCAACATCATACTCAATGGGCAAAAACTAAAACCATATCCCCTAAGAACAGGAACAAGACAGGGATGCCAACTCTCACCACTCCTGTTCAATATAGTACTGGAGGTACTAGCCGTTGCGATCAGACAAGAAGAAGAAATAAAAGGCATCCAGACTGGAAAAGAAGAAGTAAAACTGTCCTTATTCACAGATGACATGATACTGTACATAGAAAACCCTAAAGACCCCATCAAAAAATTATTAGACTTAATAAATGAATTTGGCAATGAGCAGGATACAAAATTAACTCCAAGAAATCTATGGCATTTCTATACACCAGTGATGGTGAACCTTTTGAGCTTGGCGTGTCAGCATTTTGAAAAACCCTAACTTAACCCTGGTGCCGTGTCACATATAGAAATTTTTTGATATTTGCAACCATAGTAAAACAAAGACTTATATTTTTTATATTTATTTTACATATTTAAATGCCATTTAACAAAGAAAAATCAACCAAAAAAATGAGTTCGTGTGTCACCTCTGACACACGTGTCATAGGTTCGCCATCAATGCTATACACCAATAATGAACTTATAGAAAGAAAGACTAAAAAACCAATCCCATTTACCATCGCACCAAAAAAATTAAGATACCTAGGAATAAACTTAACTGAGGAGGTAAAAGACCTATATGCGGAAAACTACAGGACATTGAAAAAAGAGATAGAGGGAGACATAAACAGATGGAAGAAGATACCATGTTCACGGATTGGTAGAATCAAGATGCCCATACTACCCAAAACAATCTATAGATTCAATGCGCTCCCCATTATAATACCAACAGCATATTTCACAGACCTAGAACAAACTTTCCAAAAATTCATCTGGAATAAAAAAAAAGACCCTGAATAGCTGCAGCGATCCTGAGAAAGAAGAACAAAGTAGGTGGGATCTCAATACCAGATATCAAGATGTATTACAAAGCCACTGTTCTCAAAACAGCCTGGTACTGGCACAAGAACAGACATATAGATCAATGGAATAGAATAGAGGACCCAGAAATTGACCCAAACCACTATGCTCAATTAATATTTGACAAAGGAGGCATGAACACACAATGGAGTCAAGACAGTCTCTTCAATAAATGATGTTGGGAAAATTGGACAGATACATGTAAAAAAAATGAAACTAGACCACCAACTTACACCATACACAAAAATAAACTCAAAATGGATAAAGGACTTAAGCATAAGATGGGGAAACTACAAAAATACTAGAGGAATCCACAGGCAGCAAAATCTCAGACGTATGCCGAAACAATTTCTTCACTGATACTGCTCCTAGAGCAATGGAAACTAAAGAGAAAATAAACAAATGGGTCTACATTAAAATAAAAAGCTTCTGCACAGACAAGGAAACCATCAACAAAACAAGAAAGCCCACTGCATGGGAGAACATATTTGCCAATGTTATCACTGATAATGGTTTAATCTCCAACATTTACAGGGAACTCATACAACTTAACAAAAAGTTGATAAACAACCCAATCAAAAAATAGGCAAGGGACCTAATGTATGTAATTTAATCCTCACAACAACTCTAAGAGATGGGCAATAGTATTATCTCTATTTTATGGGGTTTTTGAAAGAAGACAGAAGGAAGGCCAAGAGACATATGAAAACATGCTCAGTCACTAATCATCCAAGAGATGCAAATCCAAACGACAATGCGGTACCATCTCACACCTGTCAGATTGGCTATCATCAACAAATGACAAGTGCTGGCGAGGATATGGAGAAAAAGGAACCTTCGTACACTGCTGGTGGGAATGCAGACTGGTGCATCCACTGTGGAGAACAGTATTGAGTTTCCTCAAAAAACTAAAAATGGAACTCCCATTTTGCCCCGACCCGCGGGACAACAACGGGGGAATGAAGAGACACCCTAGGAGAATGAGACAAACAAGGGACACAAAAGAATGGAGGCAAGACAAGTTCTGATCAAGCCTCAAATTTTATTCTTACAACGGCAGGATATATACTGTTTTGGGGACGGGGGATGGGTAAAGGGGTCTATGGGCAGTAACCTATTACTAGAGATTTATTAGGCTCCGGATGGCTGTGCTTATCAGCGGAGATGTGTGATTTAGCAGGCTCCGGATGGCTGTGTGCTTATCAGTGGAGATGTGTGATTTAGTGGCTGTGTGAGGGTAGTTTATCTTTTAACTGCTGGCCAAATTGCAAGACACAGGTGGTTTATGGTAATTAGGAGTTTCTGGAGGAACCAGAAACTTATAGTTCTTAAGATGGCTTTGTCTAAGCCAATATCTTTAATGGCTCCCAACACCATTTGACCCAGTGATCCCACTTCTAGGAATATATACCAAGAAACACCAATCAGAAGGGATATATGCAGCCCCATGTTCACAGCAGCACAATTCATCATAGCTAAGATTTGGAAACAGACTAAGTGCCCATCAGCAGATGAGTGGATTAAAAAACTGTGGTACATCTACACTATAGAATACTATGCTGCGGTAAAAAAAGGAATTCTTACCATTTGCAACAGCATGGATGGAACTGGAGAGCATTATACTAAGTGAAATAAACCAGTCAGAGAAAGATAAATATCACATGATCTCACTCATTTATGGAATATAATAAACAACATAAACTGATGAACAAAAACAGATCTAGAGACAGAGAATCATCGATCAGAACATCAAACCTCAGAGGGAAGGTAGGGGACGATGGGGGTCAGGGGGAGAAATCAACCAAAGGACTTGTATGCATATAAGCCTAACCAATGGACACAGACAAGAGGGTGTTGAGGGCATGAGTAGGGGGGTAATGGGGGGATAAGGACACATATGTAATACCTTAATCAATAAAGAAATGTTTTAAAAAATACCCTAGAGTCCAGCCAGTGTGGCTCAGTGGTTGAGCATAGACTTATGAACCTGTACGTCATGGTTTGATTCCCAGTCAGGGCACATGCTTGGGGTTGTGGGCATGATCCCCAGAGTGGGACATGCAGGAGGCAGCCAATCAATGATTATTTCCTATCATTGATATTTCTATCTCTCTTTTCCTCTCCCTTCCTCTCTGAAATTAATAAATATATTTTAAGAAAATACCATAGACCAATGGAAAAGACCTAAATTATTTATTAAGTAATACAAAGGAAATAGAATACTAGTACTTGTGAAAAAAATAAAGTTAGATTGTTGCATTTGTAAAGATATAAAGAGGTTAAAAAATTCAGAAAATACTAATAAAATAGCTCTGAAATATGGTCAAAACATTTTTAATAATTACAGTTGATTACATTTTTAATCAAAGACTACAACTTTGTATTTTCCTTTGTAAATAAATTCCCTTAGTGCACTTAATCTAGTATTCTGCATAAATCTTGGACCATTAAACAATGTTGTTTATATAAGAATTATGGAGCATTTTTAAAGAATGTGTTATAATCTTTTTCACTTGCCATAGTCTTTAAATTATACATATTGAAATATACATATAGTTATATGTAAGTATATATTAAAATATACATATTACCTGATGTCCTCATTCTTTATGATACTTTATTAGAGCAAGGGGCTACTTTTGCTATTTTCATAGAGAAAGGCTGTTCAAAATTTAGATGTTGGTAAAAAGTGTCAAATTTATGACAGCCCTTGGCCAAACACTTTGTAAGGTCCTAGACTTCTGGCTGTGTTTCTCATTCCTGCTGCAGATACACACAAAACAGGGGCAAAAGAAAGCAGTTCCTGGATTTGGTATCATCATCTTATAAGATGGGTATGTCTTTGAAATATCATGCCTGTATTTGTCGTTCCCTGCAGAAACTTTTTTACATGATTGCAATTGGAAATAGATATTTTCTTGATTTACTGGATTAGGAAGGAAATTGGTTTTGCACAAGCTTTTATTCCTCCTTCCTTCACTGAAGAAACTTTCCAGAATGCATGTGGTTTCTGAATATCAAGAGGACGTTTTATAAAAGTGTATCTCTTTAACCCAACTAGCGATCTTAACAGGTTTATTGTCCGCTTATTGGCATTTTTTTAAATTGTGAAAATCTTCTAACAGATAAAAATATGAGCAAATTATACAAAGAGCACCCATATATCCATAATCTAATGTATTCTAGATTTTAAAATTATTGATATTCTGCTTTTCTTGTTGCTGATATATTTCATACGATTCCTTTCAAATTTCTTAGCTGGTTCTGTTTTGTAAGGAAAAACATTCCCTCATTATCTATAGCTACTAGAAAAGGAAGATAAAATGCATTTCCTATTTCCCTTAAGTTACCACATTTTAGAGTAAGGAGTTGGTGTTAAAGTCATTTCTAATGGTAGTAATAAGGGGATTTTTGTTTGCTTTTTAAAGCACAATTATAGGCTCATGGATGTGTATATATTAAATTGTGTGAATCAATTACAGTTATTATTTTTAATGCTTGAATTGTTCAACGTTGGGCAGTAGTAGCCCACCAATTTTCTTTTAGCTTGATTAACTGTTTCTCATGGGGAGGCAGGCAGGATTTGCTGGGAAGGGCTGCATTCACAGGGAGTAGGAAATTGGGCCTGTAGTGAAGGCTTAGAGGTTGAGTGATATCAAACACAGTCACATTTACCAAACAGATGGCAAGGAGAGAAAGCTGAGATTAAACCAGAAGGGAAATATGCAGCTTTATTTTGACATGTTACTTTCTTTTCTAGATGCTAAGTATGATTTTTAATGGATACCTATAATTATTTTTTCTGTCACCCATTAAGTTAGGAAGAGCTTCCTGGAGCTCAACTCTTTCATTAACATTTCTATCTGGATTGAAGGGAGAAGTGAGTGTAAGCAATCTTAGAGGCTTTTCGGTTTCTCAAAGTAAGATGCTTTGCAATGGAAAAATATCTCAAGACAGTATTAATATTTTCTAATAAATTCCAAAGTGTTTTGTAAATTTATTGCCAAATAAGTGTTAATAAAAACATAACTACAATATTTTGCTTCTCACTAAAAATTTTATTTAGTTTGGTTTCAAACCCTCTACCATGAATGATTAATTTTCAATACTTAGGAGGAAATCAAACTATTTGTGTCATCTTATCAGTATTAAAGGGGTGAACATTTTCAGTGCAGAGAAATGTAACTCATCTGCACAATTCAGTTAAATAATAAGACAAACTAAAATATGCTCATTAAATTTTCTTTACTTACGTATCTCTTTTATCAAGCATAGGGGGTGCCACTACTATTGTAACTTGCCACAACAAAAAAAATAGCAATTTTCCAACTCACCAATATAAGAACGGGATGAAGGAAATCTAAGACGGAAAGCCCCCAGAGGTATAATTAAAGAGGGAAAGATTTGGTCCCTTACATTGACCATCAGTGGATTAATTCTCCCCAGTGAAGTTTCAGGAGATGTATGTTTGAGTCTTGGAAGAGGCGGCTTGCATTCATTATTAGCAGCAATAGTAATAAAATAAAAAAAGTGTCAACACATTATATCACCACATTCTGTTCCTAACATTTATAAATACAGTCTCTAAGCTGCAAATAATTTGCCCTACATCAAATGAAATTAAACCAAACAAATAAAAGCAGACAATTATTTATATTTTATTCCTTGCCTGTTAAAATATTTCCACTTTTAGAAAATCTGTGAGTATCGAAGGATTGATTGAATAAGATATCTTAAAGACTCATGTAATTAATATGCTTCTTTTGCCAGAAACGGGAAGAGAAAAATAAAGAGGAAACAACAACCTGTCCAAGGTCAAGGGGTTGTACTGTATTACTTAATTCAGTAATACCACAATTAAGTTAGCCATTACCTCTTTATTATAGCATGTCGGTACTTCTAAGAGCACTAACAGTGAGAAATAAATGAACATGGCTTCAGATGCTGCAGAGGACAGTGGGAGGCCAGGTTTAATTCACCCTTATGAAGTCTTTTTGAATTGTGTCACTGGTAGAATTTGTACTTGACTTCTGGGAACATAAAATGATCTTGCCACTGAGAACTAATTAAGAAATTTGGCCCTCTGTGACTGAGCTCATTTTGTTCAGGTTGACTGCATGTTCAGGTTTGGCTCAAGATGCTCATTTAATGTATACTGTGACCAACTATTTTAGTTGAATTAAGATAATTGCCTAGCTCGATACTGTCCTGATACACTCCAGAAGAATGACATTCAAAACCCTTAGCTGAGATTGTTATCAAATCACCACTCCAGGTGTTGAAGAAGCTTGACGTGCAAAGTTAAAGTTGTGTTTTGGAATGAACCCAAAGTAATCCCTGGCTCCCATTAGCAGGCATAGAGGAGAGTGTGTCTTGAGTAAGTAACAAATGGATGGATCTCAGACATGAGGTTAAGTGAAAGACAGGCACAAACAGTAGGTACTTATGATTCTACTTATATAAAGTTAAAGGACAGACAAATTTAATTTATGCTGATGGAATCCAGACTGGGAAATGGTTATTGATAGAGGAGGGGCATGAGAGAAACTTGTAGGGTGATGAAATTTTTCTATATCTTGATCTAGAATGGTGACTTGGGATATACTAGTATATTTATAAAAATTCATTGAACCATACACTTTGTACAATTTACTGCATGAAAGTTAAACCTCAATGAAAGGCAAAAGAATTCTTCACACATATCTAATTAAATAATAAAGTGATTAAAAATTTAAAAGTCCAGATTTTTTGTCAAGGACCCCAAATATTTTCATCTTCACAATGCTACCATTCAGCTATTATATGAGCTACGAGCTCTAGATTCTGGATCTAACTTGCCTTCTCCTCTGTACAAATTCAGCAAGGGCATCCAGGCCTAGATCACCTGAGCAAATGTGGCACATTCAAGCCCCTGTGTCTGATCGTGTCAAGTGCATTTTGAGCAGAGAAGTAGGGGAGTTTGCTTTTCTGTGAGGCCAGAGCCACTAGCCTGGCCTCAGGAATTCATTTATGAAATAAGTTATCTATTGATTAGGTGCTTTCTGTAAGCCCAACGCTATTCAGGCACAGGAGATACCTGGGTGAACAACTAAGATCCCTGTTACCATAGGCCTTACATTCAAGATCAGGGATGAGAAGGAGACAAGCAACTTGATCAGAAACACACAAAACACTCTCAGCTCGTGGTAAGTGCTACCTAGGAGGGCCCGTTGCAGATGGGGTGGTCAGAGAAGGCCTCTCAAGACATGACGTTTGATCAGTGACCTCGGGGATGAGGCAGAGCCAGCCTTTCAGAAACAGGAAAACTCTGAACCAGGTAGGGAGAGCAGCAAGTCAAAGCCCCGGAGGGGAGAAGAAGGTTAACATGTGTGATGAGTACAAAGAAGTCCAGGGAACTAGTGGGGAAATTGCATACGAAAAAACAATAGAGAGTTTGGGGAATCATTTTAAATAGTTTAAATTTAGTTCTAAATACAATGGCGAACTATTGCAGGGTGTTCAGGGAAGGGATAGTACAGATGGAAGAAGTTAAATAGTGGGAGGTGGAACTGATCCAGCATGCATGGGTTAAATGGTGAAGAAGAGAGAAAATGAGGAATGAAAAGTAACTGTTTGCTTTAGAGCAGAGCACCTGATGGCGGTGATGATGCTGCCTTTCACCAAGATGAAGGAAATTGAGCAAATTAACAAATTTGAGGGAAACATGAGTTCATTTTGGACAGATTGAATTAGAGTTACATTTTAGCCATCTCACAAATGAATGAACGTATTTGACTTCAACAGATGAAATAGTACAACTTGAAGTAGCTCAGAATCATCATTAACATGAAAAAAACAACTTCAAGTTTATGCCTGAAAAGGGTGGGCCAATTGTATTTTCTTTGAATAATGAGGATAGAATTTTAGGAATCTAGGATATTTCCAATCTCATCCTGCTGAATTTCTAAGATTATACATACTAGAAGAGATCAAAAAGGGAATGACAATACTCCTTGTTCTGTCATGTAGCAAAAGATTTCCAACTTTTTGGATGATTGTTGAATAAAAGGTTCTGGAATTTTTCAAAACATAGCACTAATAATGGTGCTATAAAACAGTACTCTAAACCACTATTGGTAGAGATGCCTGTCAAATGTACTACAAATTAATTAAATTAAAATTAAATGTGTCAGCACTTTGGCAAAACTTAATCAGTTCCATTAATTTATCTAAAATTTATTTGCACAATTGCATAAAGATATTTAATTTTTTTAAAATATATTTTATTGATTTTTTACAGAGAGGAAGGGAGAGAGATAGAGAGAGTTAGAAACATCGATGAGAGAGAAACATCGATCAGCTGCCTCCTGCACATCTCCTATTGGGGATGTGTCCGCAACCCAGGTACATGCCCTTGACCGGAATCGAACCTGGGACCTTTCAGTCCGCAGGCCGACGCTCTATCCACTGAGCCAAACCGGTTTCGGCAAGATATTTAATATTGATTTAAAAACAATTCCAATCTACATAACTAGAAGATTGATGAAATAAACTATGGTTTCTGGCCTAGCTGGTTTGGCTCAGTGGATAGAGCATTGGACTACAGACCAAAGGGTCCTGGGATCAATTCCAGTCAAGGAATTGCAGGCTCCTCCCTGGCCTGGGCCCTTGTCAGGGCTCATGCAGGAGGCAACCCATCGATGTGTTCTCTCACATTGATGTTTCCCCCTGTCTTTCCCTCTCTCTTCCACTCTCTCTAAATATCAATGGAAAAATATCCTTGGGTGAGGATTAAAAAATAATAATAATAATTAATAAACTATGGCTTCTTACACACAATGGAGCAGTATTTAGCCATTAAAAAGATGAAAGATTTATATGCAATTGACATAAAAATATATAATGTATAGGTAAGTGAAAATGCAAGTTATAACAAATACAGTCTAATCTCATCTACTTATATAAAAACCCTGGGTGTAACATCACGGCCAGAACCACAACCAACTGGAAAGAAGTCAGTCTTGCAGGGGTTGTTTTGGAAATGGCTGTGCCCTCCCACAGCTGTTTCCTGGAGGGAGAGGTTTCAGGCAGGAACCCGCCCCCGGAGCGGAGTGTGGAAGTGAAAAGTGAAATGATTTGTAATGGATCTATTATTGAAGCTACCTTTGGAAATACTATATCTATAGATCAGGGGTTCTCAACCTTGGCTGCACATTAGAATCACCTGGGAATCTTTTTAAAATCCTGGTTTCTGGGCCTCATCCTCCGGAAATTCTGTTTCTTTGTTACTAATGTTGTGGCCCCACCCCATAACAAAGAAACAATTTCTGGAGGATGAGGCCCAGGAATCAGGATTTTGAAAATATTCCCAGGTGATTCTAATGTGCAGCCAAGGTTGAAAACCACTGCTATAGATAATATTAAAAATATATCTAAACATGCAATTCCTTGTCCAAAAAAATGAGCATGTTCAAAAATTAAATGAAGAAAATTTGGATATACTCGATGGAGATTTTCACACATATTTGAGTGATGATTCTATTGATTACACAGATGATGCTGAAAAGGAAAATTTTCCCATCGAATTTCTTAATAGTATTACTCCTTCGGGAATGCCGTGTCATAAATTAAAATCAAAAGTGGTTGCAATCATCATGCTATTGAGAAATCTCAATAGTAAATGGGGTCTTTGTAGTGGTACCAGATTTATTATCAAAAGATTACGACCTAATATTATCAAAGCTGAAGTATTAACAGGATCTGCAGAGGGAGAGGTTGTTCTGATTCCAAGAATTAATTTGTCCCCATCTGACACTGGCCTCCCATTTAAATTGATTCGACGACAGTTTCCAGTGATGCCAGCATTTGTGATGACTATTAATAAATCACAAGGACAAACTCTAGACAAAGTAGGCATATTCCTACCTGAACCCATTTTCGCACATGGTCAGTTATATGTTGCTTTCTCTCGAGTTTGAAGAGCATGTGATGTTACAGTTAAATTTCTAAATACTTCATCACAAGGAAAATTAGTCAAGCACTCTGAAAGTGTTTTCACTCTTAATGTGGTGTACAGGGAGATATTAGAATAAGTTTAATCACTTTATCAGTCATTGTTTGCATCACTATTGTTTTTATATCATGCTTTTGTTGTTTTCATATCATGTTTTTGCTGTTTTCATATCATGTTTTTGTCGTTTTTATACTATGCCTCTGTTGTTGTTATATCCTTTTGTTACTGTTTATTTACTAATAAATTTATATATTATTTTCATATACATTTTACTAATTTCCTTTCATCTCTCACACTTTTATTATAAAGGGCTAATAGCAATATTAAAATATCTCCACTAATTAATTCACCTTTTTAAAAAATATATTTTATTAATTTTTTACAGAGAGGAAGGGAGAGCAATAGAGAGTTAGAAACATCGATGAGAGAGAAACATTGATCAGCTGCCTCCTGCACACTCCCCGCTGGGGATGTGCCCGCAACCAAGGCACATGCCCTTGACTGGAATTGAATCTGGGACCCTTGAGTCTGTAGGCCAATGCTCTATCCACTGAGCCAAACTGGTTAGGGCAATTAATTCCCTTTTAATGTGCATGAATTTCGTGCACCGGGCTACTAGTTTTGAATAAAAGACATTAGAGAAAAGATGAACTTTGGTTAATTTTTTTTCTATGACTAGGATATTTCCCTGTTGAGATTTTTAAATTAAACATATATTACTTTTGTAATAGAAAAGAACCATACAAATATTTTTCAAAGTCATCCAATGTAGAATTCATATGAAGCAGAGTGTATGAAACTTAGCCTTTCAGTGTTAGGAATGCTGAAATAAATGTCACAAGACCCAATATAGTTTTGAGGGACTGTGGCTTTTGCTAAAAATATTAAGATTTTTAGTATAAGCTTGAAGCTAGACTTACAAGAGATGTAGACAAGATCTGCGCTTAACATCTGAGTAACCCCTCTTTCTCCTCATTCTGGTATAATTTCCCCTGACCAGACTGTTGTCCTAGCTGAGATGTCACAGAGGTCAGAGATGTTCTCAAGTATTCAATGACTGTGGGAAGGCGACCACTTGGTTTTCTGGTTTTAATTATTTTATGAAAGATTATAAATATAGGCCATAAAAAATATTATATAACTTCACAAGAAGGACTTATATTATCAAAATTATTTTGAAGGGAAAAAAAAGTACCACAGAAATGTCAACTCTCCCAAAGTTAATTTATACATTTCATGCAATTTCAGTTAGAATATCAAAAGAGCTTCTCTTAACTAAATTCCTTTCAGAAGAGCAGTTGTCTGAGAATATTAGAGTTCATTATGAAAAAGTAGAATAGGGAAAGGAGGGCCTGCTTTTCCAGAAATAAAACATACTGTAAAGCCATTGTATTCAAGAGTATTTTCTTGACTTGAGAAGAAAGAAAAAAGAATAGACCACTTGGATTGAGTAAGAGAAAAGAAATAAATACAATATACTTGACATGTATTTCATTTCAATGTGAAAAATGTATTACAAGTAGTACTGCCAAAAGTGGCTGCTCATCAGAAAAGTATTAAGGTAGATCTCTACCTCACCACATGTACAAAAATAACTCCAAATATATTCAAGACTTGAATGTAAATCATAAAACAATAACAAGCTTGCAGAGCCCTAGCCAGTTTTGCTCAGTAGATAGAGCATTGGCACAAGGACTGAAGGGTCCTGGGTTTGATTCCAGGTCAAGGGCATGTACCTTGGTTGCAGGCTTGATCCCTGGCCCTGGTCGAGGTGCATGCAAGAAGCAACCAATCGATGTGTCTCTCTCACATTGATGTTTCTCTCTCTATCTCTCCCCCTCCCTAACCTGGCATTGAAGAGGATTAATGGAAAATCAATGGAAAAATATCCTCAGGTGAGGATCTATAATAATAAAAGTGTAATATGCTAATTAGACCGGACATCCTTCCAGATGACCTTCTGGACAAAGCTGGGGCTGCGAGGGAAACCTGGGTCCCAGGTGTCAGAGGGAAGCTGGTGCCAGCAGCCAGGGGAAGGAAGGCCTACTCTTGCATGAATTTCATGCATCGGGCCTCTATTTAAAAAATAAAACAAAAACAAAAAAGTTTGTAGAAATTTAGTATATTTATTAACTAAGGGTTGGAGAGCTATATAGCAAAAACAGGATATCTGTAAACTATAAAAAACATATTTGGCTTCATAAAATTAAAATATACTTCAATTGCCAAAAAATATAAAAAAATACTTAAATGCATATAAAAATAATCTGTCACAAGTCATTATTTTTAAAAATCAACCAATTCCAATTTAAAAATGGGAAGAATATAAATAGGCAACTTAAATAGGCGTTAATCCAAATGACCAATAAGCATATCAAAGATGCTTAGCATTCAACATAAAGAACCAATAAGCTATTAATTGGCCAATACTAAAGAGTGAGAACAAGTATTTCTTGAGAAATATCTTGTAATAAGTAGCCTCATACACTGTAGTTGACTTATAAGGCATAGAGTCAGTGAAAAATCCTAAAGCAAATTCCGAGTACCTGTGAAAAGATCAGCATGTGTAATATACCATAAATATAGATGCATATATGGAAAAGTGATATAGTGAAAGGATGGTCACCAAAATATTAATTGCAGTTATCTCCAAATGTTGAAATTTCAGGTGAATTTAGAGTTATTTTTATATCTGTTCAATTTTTTTTCCAATTTGTATAATGATAAATCATCAATAAAAATTTGTTACAAAATAAATTCTTATGAAACTCAAAAACCATTTAAATATACACATCTTTAAATGTTCCTTCCCTAATTTCCTGTCTAATTCAAGTTTGGTTGGATTGGTTTTATTTTAATGGGGTTGAGGGAGTGTGGAGGGGGATTAGAAATGAGTGGACGTGTTCACCAAGAAACAAGGGCCGATTGGGTATCCCTGAATGAGATTCGGACAGAATGACATAATACTCACTAAAAGTTTCCATTTCATCCCTTCTCATTCCTATTTTAGTAACCTTTGACATTTGGAGAAACAAAAGCTTACAGTCATTTTTGCTCTTCTCTCTCCCCAGGGCCTTATACAATTATCAGAGAATATTTGCACCATTGAAAGCAATAACTTCCTCTAACCTGCCTTCTCTTTTCACACCTGGAGTCCAAAAGAAGACCCCAGAATGCAGTGACAAGTGAGTCTTCTCTTTGAGATTTTATTTAAGATTCATCCTCCTTGTTGCAGTTTAAATTTATGGGTCCCCCCACCCCACCCCAGTATCATCCCAAGCTGAAATCTGGTCTGACACCATCTACCCGGCTTGCTTATAAAGACTAGTTGTAATGAGGCACAACGTGGGCTACAATATAAGCCTGTGTTACTAATAACAAGTGGGATGTACAGCACTGAAGGACAAGAAATGCCCTTTATTCCCATTTACGTTACCGGAAAAATAGACATACATAGAACCAGTGCCATGTTAGGTTTTGTAAGGCAATAAAAGTGTTTTGAATTCCTAGGCATCCTACGAATCTCAGTTTTATAAAATGTGGCATCTATCTTCTTTTCCCTCCCTCAAATCTTTGAGCCTCGCACATTTAGCCTTGTCCAGAGGCCAGGGAGGGTTCCCAGCATATGCTTACGCAGGAAGAGGGATGCTTGCCTTCTTTCCAACCTTGCCCCCGCACTCTCGTCACCCAAAGCTGAGAAGCAGAAACACTATACAGATCCTCCGGACCTCCTGTGTGCAAATTCCACAGGAGTTCAGAGTTGTGAGGAGGGTTCGAAGTACACAGAGAATCAGGAAGCATGCCCTTTCTCCAGCCGACTGTTCCCAAGATCCAATCCCTCTGGTCTCCATGGATACCTTTAACTATGCCCAGAATGCGACCCATCGGCCTCTGCCCCCATTGTTGGATGGAAAAGCGGTCCAGGCACACAACAGCCAGCACTCTGTTCAGTCATACTTACTGTTGAACAGACGGGTGATCGGAGGCTACCAGAATTTGTCTTAGTTTAGTACATGTTTATTGTGTGTCCACTGCTTGCAAGGTTCTTGACTGGTTATAAAGAGGTGAGTAAGCCAAAGTCCCTGACCAGGACCGGATGGTTTTCTATCAGCATAGTCAGATAAACAGTAAAATAATGAGACATGATAATTACTATAAGAGACGCGCAATCAAAGCTTGATGGAGATTAGGGAAGGGGCAATTTAGTTATTCTTTCTGAAACAGGAAGTTGGGAAACAGAAGTGGAGAAGAACTTTTGAGATAGGTAACTTTAGAACCATGATTAAAATACAGGAATTGCCCTGGCCTGTTTGGCTCAGTGGATAGAGTGTCGGCT
Organism: Myotis daubentonii; assembly: GCF_963259705.1. Classification (NCBI taxonomy): domain Eukaryota; kingdom Metazoa; phylum Chordata; class Mammalia; order Chiroptera; family Vespertilionidae; genus Myotis; species Myotis daubentonii. The sequence goes on from NC_081846.1 coordinate 58,848,653, forward strand.
GAGGAATGAAGGATCCTGGGTTCAGTTCCAGTCAAGGACAGGTACTTCGGTTGCAGGCTCGATCCCCAATCTTGATTGGGACACATGCGGGAGGCAACCAATATGTCTCTCTCACATTGATGTTTCTCTCTGTGTGTCTCTCCCCCTCCTTTCCACTTTCTCTAAAAGAAATCAATGGAAAAATATCCTCAGGTGAGGATTAACAAAAAATAAATAAAATAAAATACAGAAATATTTGAAGCATAGAAGTGGAGCCCAAAGGAGGGCTGTTTCAGCTGCAAGAACATCACATGCAGAGAGATACACAGCTTACAAGGGCATGGGCAGTGGTGAGAAGTTTTGTGTCAGGAATGTGTAGGGCAAACATGGGAAAAGCCTGGGATTGTAAACAGCTCCAGTTTGCGAGTGGCCCTTTCATCTTGTTAAAGAGCCACTATGGGCTTTTTAGGAAGGGACAGACATAAACAAATTTTTAGAAATAAAGGATTGTCACAATGGGGAGACCCAATCAGAGTAACAGTGGGGTGGGGGGTTGAGTGATTGGTGCTATTTTGAGTTAGAGAATGTGGTTGAGGAGCTAGAATTCCATCAGGTGGAGATGATGGCAGCCTGAATCAGCCCTGGGTGGAGATAATGGGACAGGTAGGGAAATATTTGTAAATAGAAGAGGTTTAACTTGCCAGCTAAGGGTGGAAAGGGAGTGGAGGAAGAAAGCAGCTTTATTGTTTTTGTTGGATTGCAATGTTTGAAAGATACTGTTAACGTCTTCAGCTCATGAGACAGCAAGATTTATGTTGTAGAAATCTTAGGAAACTGGGAGACTGTTTAACTGAGTTAGAGTAATTTTGATGATTCAGTCATGACCCCCAACACACTCTTTGGTTGATGTAGATGATATTTATAACTTTTGGCATTTTGCATTACAATGAATGAGACAGTTTTATGGAAAACTGTACCCTAGTATGAAATGGCATGTCCAATTGGCAAAACTATAGAATTCCCGAGTAAGGTATCTCCAAGCAGTAGCATACATCTTCAGGACTGCTTGAGATACCGTGACAAGATGCCAATACCTCATACAGAAATAAGTCAGACATGTCAGGATAAACACAATAGGTATAGAACCACAACAACAATACCAAAATACACATAGAGACATAGAGCGCTGGCATCTAAAATCCTTCATGTAACAGCAACATATTGAAAGGGGAGAGGACTAATGAACCCCCAAACCAAACATAAACCTTGTCTTCTTTCTTGATTCCTTTGTACCTTCAGAGTCAAAACAGGCATCTAAATGGGACTATATACAATTACAAATAATGACTAGAGATTCCTAACCGAAGAACGGCGATTGCTCATTAGTACTTACATTCCTGGGAAAGTCACATATGTCCTTTTGGAAGAGGCTTACATTCTTAAATGTCACAATAGTTCTACTTTCATTTTGATCTGATACCCTTTATACTAACTGTCATTTTTATTATTTGGAGGTTTTCTTGAGTACGTTTTTGTGAGTCTCTTCCTATGTAACCCTTTAGAATAAACCAGAATGTTTTTGCCTTGGATCAAGCAGGCTTTGGACCACTACCCCATGTCTTCATCTCTCTATGCCAGGAAGAACAAGAAACAATTCCAGCTCTCCACTACACACAATCCCAGCTCTTCCACTTACCACATTGGTAACCCTGAGCAAAGCCACCCACTCTCTTTGCACCTCAGTTTCTTCATCTATAAATAGGGATAGTCACGGTACCTAATTGTGGAGTTTTTTGTGAAGAGTTAAAAAGTTATTATATCAACAACGAATCAACAAACGACAAGTGCTGGCAAGGATGCGGAGAAAAAAGAACCTTCTTGCACTGCTGGTGGGAACGCAGACTAGTACAGCCACTGTGGAAAACAGTATGAATATTCCTCAAAAAATTAAAAATGGAACTTCCATTCAACCCAGTAATCCCACTTCTGGGACATTTCTTGGAAATATATCCCAAGAAATCAGAAACACCATTCAGAAAGGACATATGTACCCCTGTGTTCATAGCAACACAATTTACAATAGCTAAGATCTGGAAACAGCCTAAGTACCCATCAGCAGATGAGTGGATTAGAAAACTGTGATACATCTACACAATGGAATACTATGCTGCTATAAAAAAAAGAAGGAACGTTTACCATTTACAACAGCATGGATAGAATTGGAGAGCATTATGCTAAGAGAGATAAACCAGTCAGAGAAAGATAAATATCACATGATCTCACTCATATGTGGGATATAATGAACAACATAAACTGATGAACAAAAATAGGTCCAGAGACAGAGAAATACTGAACAGACTGTCCAACCTCAGAGAGAAGGCGGGGGGTTGGGGGAGGGAGAGGTAAGAGATCAACTAAAGGATTTGCATGCATGCATATAAGCATAACCAATGGACACAGAAACTGGGCAGTGGGGGCTTGTCCTGGGGTGTGGGGGTGGGGGGGGTCAATTGGGGAAAAAGGAGACATATGTAATACTTTAAACACTAAAAAAAGTAATTTACTTTTATGACTAAAAAAAAGTTAATATATATATATAAGTTATATATATATATATATATATAAAGTACTTCGGCCAGTATTTGACATATATTAAGCCACAAAATAATAGTTGTTGTTATTGTGACCTTTATTGGGGTTGCTTCTTTATTCTGTAATTTTCTCCCCCATGTGGGCAATAGAGCAGTTGCATTGAAATGCATAATTTAAGTGCATAATTTAAAATAATTGAAGAATAGATTATTAGCAATTTTTTAAAAAGATACCTCCTCCCAATTTTTACTTTATCCATTGCTGCCTGGTTTCTATCTGCATACACCTGGGCTCTGCCCTTGGAGGAGACAAAAACTCAAACTACAGGGAAGCACTTTAAAGCGGCCTAAATAAAGGAAACAGCCAAGTTCCGATGGGCATAAAGGCTGTGGGAATCCGCAGGGCTAGATGGTTCCTGGGAAGCTGAGTGCCTGGAAGAGTTTTCGGGTGGGAGTTTACAGTGAGAGAGGGCAGAGCAGAACTAGAGGAGGCTGAGATAGCGCTACACGGTAGCCCATAGGGTAAGAGTGTCTTTCAAACTATATTTCCTCAAACCTCTTCTTCCACTTCAGTTTCTCTCAATTTCCTATTAACTTCATTATTTAACATTGCATTTAAAATGTTTATAGAAAGGAAACATCCTTAACACACTAAAAAGGTATGTTAGACTTTGTAACTAAGGAAAAGTGTCCTTCCCTGCCTGTTTAAAAAGAACTATCTTTCTAAAATGAAAATTCAGAAACGAGAAAGAGTTATACCTGCTATGTTGGCATATCACGATGGCAGTGAGGAATCATTATTCGCTGGGTGTAAACTTCACGTTTTTGCTTTACAGTTCCAAAACTCTGCATATAAAAAGTACAATAATGGAAACTTTTTGTAAGTCAAGTCGAATTTGCATTGCCATTGGTCGACTGTGTGCAAGTTATATTTTTTTCACCCAGAGCTCCCTGGAGTTTTATGACAGGAAAATGAAGATGTCTTTGGCCCTCAGAAGAATTACAAATATTTGAGGCAGCAGGAGCCGGGCCTGAGCTCATGCCTGAGATGCAGGTGTCCGGAGTTCCAATTCCAGCCTTCGCCAGGCTTGCTGAGTGCCCTTGGGCAAGTCACTTAACCTCCCTTGGCCTCTCCTCCCTCACTGCTAAGGTGAGGCTATTAATGTTCAGTTCCCTTATGGGGTGGTAAGTGCATTAAGTAATTAGAAAATGAGAGTTTCTTCTTATGTAATCCTTTAGAAGATGAGAGTTTTTCCAAATAATTCTGAAGTGTGTTAGAAAACAAAACAAGAAAGAAAACAGAGTGAAAGCCACACAGAGCAGAAATGCAGTTATCAGCACAAAGGATTGGGGGAGACTACCTCTTCATTTTACCTAAGCAGAAAAAAAATTATTTCAGGACACATGATTTTCTCAATATATTTTTATTGATTTCAGAGAGGAAGGGAGAGGGAGAGAAAGATAAAAACATCAATGATGAGAGAGACTCATTGATCAGCTGCCTCCTGCAGGCCCCACACTGGGGATCAAGCCCGCAACCTGGGCATGTGCCCTTGACTGGAAACAAACCTGGGACCCTTCAGTCCGCAGACAGATGCTCTATTCACTGAACCAAACCCCAGCTAGGGCTCAGGACACATTATTTTCAAATAAAATTCCCACTCTCCTCCTCCTCTCTCTTCCACCCCCCCCTCCCCCTCTCTCTCTCTCTCTCACACACACACACACACACACACACACACACACACACACACGATACCCATTACTAGTTCCCTCATTCATTTCTATTTTAAACTACTTCACATGTGGTCTCAAAATAAGAACCTTCCAAATAAAATCATCAGCCTTAAAACAATGTTTGAAATAATTAGGTCACACATTCGGGAGCCCTTTAATGCGGCTGCAATTCCATCACTATCTGTGCATTCCACGTATGGCCCTATTAAATGTACCAGGCACCAATGTTGCCAGCTGTCAAGAAGCAAAATGAAAAATAGTTTTAATAGCTGCTCTTTGACCTGTTTTATATTTTATGTCAATTATAACAGCACACAACCATGCATAATTATGAAGCATAGATGCATTAAAATGTACACATAATTTGTGTTCTTATGGCAACCATTGCATTAGGCTCTAGAAAACAAACCTATTGTTATAAGTCATTTGCACATTAATATATTAGTATTAAATATCGAAGACAGATTTGCCTATCCATCTGTTTTGAATCGTTGTAAGTAAATATATCTTTTTGGAGGGGTGGACAAAATCTCTACATAAATGCACTGTAGGTGCCATCTGCAACATATATTATAATACAGAGTTTAACGCCATCGTACATAGCAACTCCAGCAAAGACAGTGCCATGTGATTGTCATTTGAATGTCATTTTTTTTTAAATGATCTGGTATATGGACAGAAGGAGGAAATTTTTTTCTGGCACTGCCATAAAAATTCCTTCATTTGACTATCCCGTGGTTTTTGGATTTCTTTCTTAAAAGCTTGCATTCTTCCAAGGATAAGAGGAAAATAACTATTTTAATGCTGGGTAAATGAAACCCCCCTCCCCCCCCCAAAAAAAGTATATTTTCTCTATAGCAAAATTATTAAAATACCAGGGGAAATTTGCTTTAAAACCTCTGATGAATCATTAACAGTGACTTTGAGAAGCAGGTGACCCAACTAGAAAATAACACTTCCATGCTATGGATAAAGAACCAGGGGCTTTTTCAAGAACAATGATGTATCGCCAATTCTAACTTTTCAGCAGTCTCATGACTTTATGGCTCTATGATGTGGCTGCTGGAGTGAAGGGCACAGGAAAATCAGATTTCCCAACTCCAAGTTGTCCATTTAATACCTTGATGCTCATAAATTTGGAGGAAGTGCGACCCCTTAATCCCATCAGTTTTAACCCTACGTCCCAACCTCTGAGCAATTGCTGTAGATATCCACCCTACCTTAGGTCCTCTCAAAGTTAGGTCTGGAGAAGGAAAAATCAAAGAATGGGGTGCAAGGATGGGTGGTGGAGATCGCAGGGGACTGTTCCCCCCAGGCCCTGATTAAAACCCGCAACAGCTTAAACTACTATTGAATTCATTTTAAGTGATCACATTGTTTCCATTTGGGTGGCCAGGGAGAAGTAGAAAGATTTGAACAGGCATCCTGGAGCTTCATCAGAGGTGTTTCACTCTTCTGTTCTTTGTGTTCTTGTTAGGTGTCTGTAAGTATAGATGTTAAGAATTTGTCTTCCATTTTCACATAACTGGGCTTTAAATTCAAAGGCATGTCGAAAATGACTTCCATCTGTAGTGACTACTTCACCCACATGTTGAGCAGTTCACAGGAGTTACATCCACTGCCAAGGTATCACCCAGATTTTTTTTTTTTTAAATCTTTGTTTCAATTAAAAGGTATACTATGTTTCTTTAGGATCTTAAAGATATTTGTCTTAAATATATCACTTTACATAATTATGTAAAGTTTAAAATGTTTGGAAGAGAGGACTGGAAATATCTGCCTTTTGTGCACTTTTTTAACTTGTGACACTATGGAAAGAAAAATTGCTCTGTACCAATATAGCTGGTTCCTATTAAGATTAGCCAGATAAACAGAATAACTTTCTGGGGAGATGGTGGTACTGATAAAAGAAAAAGAAAACAAAAGGAGGAGGAGACAGCTGAAGACAAAAAAAAAAAAAAAAAAAAGATGGAACCTAGCGATTGAAGAGAAGGAAAGGGTGAAAATTCCAATAGTGAATTCCAATCCTAGATTTCCAGAAATAGCTGGCAAAAGTCAGACAGTGGGTATACACACAGTTGGAGTTCATGCCTCTCTAACTCAACACAGAAAAACTCTGAACAGGTCTAGAGTATATCATAGGGTTGCCCTTGAGGGTATAAGTGTTTTATGGGACAAGATTTTGAGTCCTATGAATGAACTGGAAGAAATAAAGATCACAGAACTACCCCAGAGAGAAAGATATGCTCACATTTTTGAGTTTTAAGGTACACTTAGTTTAGAATTATATGCTTTTCTAATTCTAAATGTTAACAGGACACCAATTTATGAGAAATGACAAAATGGTTAGTTATTCACAGAGCAAATTTCTCACTATTGCATTCAGGGTGAAAATAACATAGTCAATCCTAGATTACTTGTTTTTAGCACTATTTCCTCAAATCCATGTCTATAGCACATTGTAATTCATATTTGTTTAACCCACAAACATTTGACAACATCTGTAATTTGCTCAGTCCCATCTCCTAAGATTGAATTTTTAAAGTTTTAAAGTTTTTAAAAATTACTATTAGTTATTCATTTTAACCATTTAAAATCTTACAAGAATGCATTTCTTGACTTCTATTATATCTTGCTGGTTTGACAACACAATTTAACTGACTTCCAAGACTGCTTCATTTTTCTACACTTAATTATCCAATCCAACTAAAATTAACTTTTCAAAATAGCATTCTTTCACCATACCAGTCACAAAACTAACTACAAAAAAGTCCTATACGTTTTGGTGGATAATATTTCAGACCAAACCTCTTGAATTGATGGAACATCTTTAACATTATGTTTAAGAATCTGAGTGTGTGTTTTTTCCCAATTTGTCATTTTATCTTGACTTCTTTATCCTCAGTGAAATCTGTTTGTGTTTTTCCTATTATAATCTCTACCCTTGTTTGGTTCAAAGCAATTTAAATTGAAGAAGAAACCCCTTGTTTGTCACAAGTGCCTATCTGAATCTTGCTTTGTTAATCTCTGCTTGATTCCCTTTGCATTCCAAGAAATTTCTTTAGTGAAGAAACTTTATTTAGAAGGTTATTGCCATATCTATAGAGAAATCACCAATTTGACTTATTCATTTAACATTATCAGACCAGGGCTAACAAGCAATATTTATACATTTGGCAGAGGTTACCAACTCTGGAGCGTGGCTTTTCTTTGCTGTGATAAAGAGGCCAGCATTAATGGCAATGGCCCTGGTTCCATGCTTAGGAAGCACAGCTCAGCAGCTGCCTATTTAGGTTGAGACCATCAGAAGGTCAGGGCCAATCTTTAAGCATAGAGCACAAGGTAGCATTTCTCAGTACTGAACGCTTGGGGTGGGAGACTGGTGCAACATTATATAATGCATACCCTAATTTAAGTAAAGAATAATTGTCATACAGCTTCAGACCAGAACAAAAGTGATAACAAATGAGATTCGGGCAAAATATCACCCTATCTTTAAATATTATTTAAAATTTACATAAAGTTCCCACATAATTTTTCATTTGGCAAAGAAAAAAATGTTTGTAGAAAAATATGCAATTTGACCTTTGAATTATTTTAATCTTTAGAATAGAAACAATATATGCATTACCATATAGATTGCAAATTGTATAACTGATTTTTCTACGCATATAAAAATTTACTTAATGGCAGCCTGGGTGCCCATATACTAGTGAACTCTGCAGGTAGATCTGATGGTATTTTCAATGGTACTACTTCCTTGTCCTAAAGATCTAAAGATTGAAATTATTATTTGGGGGAAATCTATTTAGTCTTCAAGTAGAAACATCTTGGAGTTTGTAGGAGTTTCAGTTTTTAAAGATATCACAACCAAAAAGATTTATTGAGTGCCACTATGCTCGAAACTGTTTAGAATCAAAATATTAACCCACAAAAAAAGCTTTATATTGGCAAAGTGATCCATTTAGTTGCCTATCTTGAAGAAGAAAAAAAGAAGATCAAATTGACTTAAGAAACAGCTCTCTGGTTATGAGCTTTGGTGAACTTATAAAGGTTGAACTTCCCAGGATGGATGTAAGACTAATATGACTCTGATTAAACTGTGATATGCAGAAAAGGCAAAGAAAACTACAGCAAACCTCTGTATCTCTGAACCACCAAATGATAAGGAAAACAGGGCCAGCCTCATCTAATACATGTGCAAAATATCAGGTTACTCAAACCACACGTGGTGATAACATCCAATGGGTATAGTATAAGTAAATATTTGTTTAGGGGCCCATTGTAGAAGAATGAAAAGTATTTCAACAGAAAATTGGACTAATAAAAGCTCAACATTTGGTCCTAGACCAGCAGACTGCTCACAGAGAAAGGCACTAGCTATTGTAAAGCCAGACCCTGAGAGCCAAGAGATGGCAGAGGAGGGTGATCTTCCAAGCATTGCTGGCCTGTGGGGGTGTCCATGACAGGCTACAGGAAGAGATTCCATCCTTCTTTAACTTGGTGGACGGCCTGCAAGGTACTAGGGGAGTCCCTTCCCCCTCATCCATACTGTTCAATTGTCACTAAAGCTTGTAAACAGGAGCCTCCATCAGTTACCTCCGAGTGGTTTGAACAAACTAACATCATAACAAGAGTGTTTATGGAAAAATGCTTAAGCACTGGAGCAGAAAGGGCTTAGCACTGATCAGACCTCTCTTCCACCTTTATTCTTCACTGTTCACATTGAAATGCAAATATCAGCGCAGGGTTTCCACTGGCGTGCCACTCACAAATTGAAAAGCAGTTTTTATCTATGCAAATGTAAGCATGGTAATTGAAGTTAATCAATCAATGCTAGCTTTCACTAAAACCTTGAACATGATTGAATAAAGTAATTATCATTCAGCAGAAAATGATGAAGTTGTAGACAGCATGAACCTTATTAAAGGAGGATTTTGAGTCACAATGGCTTAATTTAGCTAACAGCCCAGCCTTAGCTTAAGCAACATACTACTCTAGAATTGTTTTATGATTAAAAAACAACAACAACAATAATGAGGGTGGGGAAAGTGGAGGTAAGGGTAAAAACAGGGATTTTTTATTATTATTTTCACAGTACTAGATTCATAAAAAAAAATACTGGTTACACTACAAAGGAGAAGTCATAATTGACATCTTAAAAAAAAAACCCTCTAGATCAGTGAACAAAGATTGTTTTGACATTTTTGTTAGAGCCAACAGCACCAACAGGCTCTTAATGCTATTGTTTTATTTTTAACATGAATGGATGAAATAGAGTGAGCATCTCAGAAGTCTTTGTAAAGTAAAACCAAAATTAGAAAAATGTTTTCATGTAAAAAGTAACATATTAAGATACAAATTGAATGCTAAACTCTTAAAAGTATGACTTCAAACATAATTTGTATTTTTTTTTTTTTTTTTTGCTGATTTACAGCAGTTTCAGTAACAGAGCATATGCTGCATTTAGCACAGCCTTTCAAATAGTTCATTTTTCTGGAGTGGCATCTATTCAATGACTCGCCTTGATTTATTAAAAAAAAAAGTCTATCAGAAAGTGTTTTAATATTCCTTCTAGGGTACTTTTTCCAGTTTTTTCTATACTCTTATCTATTTTCACTTATGATTTAAATGTTTTTGAGGCATTAAAAACAAAATTATTTTATTTAAGCCAGAATTGAATACTATTGCTGAAAAAACATCACTTCAGGTAGCATAAGGGAAATAATTCATCTCTGGGAAATGTAATCAGCAGTTAGTGTGTAACATAATGTAAACTGATTATGGAAAGAGGCTCCATTTAGCTTTTTCCAATGTATTTTTGAAAAACAAGGTTAACTAGCAATATTTAGATTAGAGTAGCCCAGCAGGATATGGTGACTCTTAAGAACCTACAGTAATTCTATTGGATTCAATTAGATTGAAAAAATTAAAGGTCTGTAATCCTGCTAATATTATTGTACACCCTTAGGGAAATCATTCCCGCCCCCAACTCCAGTTTGGTTGGTGCATTTTGCATTTAGCTTATTTTAAATAACAATTTGTTGGGTTAAACCTACATTCCCAATTGGAGAGCAAAAAAATACCGTTTAAAAACATTTGTTATCTTGGAATATATAGTGCTAGGTATTTTCCTCTAAACATACATCTCCATGTAACCAAATTTCTTCAAGCTTCAGTATCACCAGCACCTCTATCCTTAATAAGTAAGGAGGTGGCATAAAAATAAATTCCTAAGCTTAAACAAGTATTGAATGGATTGTAGTAAAAACAGTTACCGGATTTTGCCTACGTGTGTTTCCTCTGAATGTAACTATCCTATCTCCTACTGCTTAGGTAAAAGCCATCCCCTTATCTGTCTATTCCATCAGCAAAGCATTTAAGTATCAGAGCTACTATAGCAAAGTAACTTTGGAGTGCTACATACAAATAGTTCCATTGAATTAGGATGTCATTTTTATTCCGATAATAATGTGCATTAAAAGTATGATATTGATTGTTTACCTTAAATGCCCTAACAGCAGCAAAGGAGTCATTCCTGACCTTTTATGGCTATTTCCCACTGCAGGACCAGCCCAAGACACAAATTAATACATCTCATTTTCTTATTTCTGTGAAACTAACAGTAGCAAGGAAAACCACAGCATAGGGGTAAGATTGTCTATTTCCGACCCTTCCTTCTAACAGCCAGTTTATATATTTGGGATTGGGGGGGAAACACACAAAGAAACTCCTAAGTGACCATGCAAATCAATTGCCAATATATTCACAAAAGGTCTAACATATTCAGAATATTTATTTTATGTTGTTTTAGGTGTTTTTTTTTTTAATCCCTAGCACTAACATAGAGTAATAAAAGCTTCTATGTGGCAACAGTAAATACTCTACCATCGTAGAATATATTTCAGCGAAGTCTGAACTCTGCTAAAATGATTTCTTCTGGGGAGAGAGGATGTTTTAAGTGGGGACATTCTAAACAGTTTTATTTGTATGTGTGCATATGTGTGGGTTTTTTGCCCTTTTTTGCTGACCAAGGCTGTGTTTGGGTCCTGGTTTGACTAACTGCACCTTTGCTGAACTGGAGAGAGCCAAGTACTTGGATGGCCTGAGCTACCAGTTGTAACTGCTACTGTTCTAGCTGCTGAAAGCACTGAGAGAATACAAAGTTCTCCTAAGAAACAGTTTACTCCTGGCTACCTTTCAAACTCAAAGGAAGCCCTGAAAGCCCAAATGCCTATCAAATGAAATCTATTAGAAGCAAGACAACTTTATATTTTTGTTCCAAGATCTGTTGCTCTCCAAGCTTGCCGAGCTGAAGGTTCTATTAATTGAGCTCTCAGTCCAATGGTGGGCCCTCTGCCTCCGGCCTTCCCCGTCTACCATAGCTGTGATGGTTAAAAGCTTCTCCGGTTTGTCACAGAGTTTAATATGCACCCTACATAATTATGCAGGATTCACTGTGCTATCAAACTGCAATTCAAATTAGTTCAGGATTAAAGGCACAGAACAGTACTGCTTCCTTAATTGCATTGTACTGTGCTGATCACATTCAAATACCCATTACTCATTCCCTCTGTGGAGCAATAAGTCAGGGGGATTAATATTCAGGCAGGTGACAGGGCCAAGCCATTAAAAGGCAGTTATGCAGAAAGCATGGCTGGTTTTATTCACGTTAATGAAATCAGTGAAATGAAACTGTAATAGATTTATCAAAGCTCAGATGGATTTGCTGTAAATCAGTTTGATTCAAGCAATCAAACTGGACAATAGAGATAGTTTTCAGCTCTAGCAATGGGTGTCAGAACGCAGCATGTGAAAAGTGCTGATATTCTTCATGTACGGCTTTCATATCCACCCCGTGCACAGGCCTATTCCCAAACCACTGCTGCTAATTTTCTTGTCTTTTGAACTAGGTGCCAGTGGCTGATAAAACATACAGCATATCATCTTCATACAGCACTTACACTGTTTTTATTCCTCATTTTTAAGTCCTCCAGAACATCAGTTCTTTCCAGTTGCTGGCTGAGAAAAGAGGAAAGTTCGATAGAGCACAGACTAGCCTCCTTGCCCCTGTACTGCCCAGGTGGGGAATGCGAGTTTGGTCAGGCGATCCCACACAATTAACATGTCTCCTAGGCCAACACGTGTACAGAGGGAAAAAGGATCAGGTCACAGTTTCAAAGAGTGATGGGCTGGGGCAGGAGGAGCTCTAAGAAGCTGAAAATTTACTTTTGTTCCTGGTCTAATGAAATAATTTGGTATCCATTAGAGGGCAGCATTAGAACAAAAACTAAGCACAGCCAGGGAGGTAACCCCTGCAGAGAGACAAGCACCTTGGCCGAGGTAAACTTTTTTGAGGCAGTAATATTTTCCAAGGGTAAAGTCGATGGATGGAGAAAGCTAAGTAATGGAGAAGATGGGAGTGAATCCTACTGTTAGAGCAAAAGGACACAGGAGCAGCTTCTTGCCACTTCAGCTTTCGGGAGGTCTCCATCCCTACGTTAACTTCCTCTACACATCACCTGTTTTAGGGCTGAAGTAGAAATAGTTCTGTTTGAACTTAATGACCTTGTGTTCTGCAGACGGCGCTTCTGATGGAATCGCAATGAATTGTGAGATAGTGATCAGGTTTCTGTTTTCTTAAAAAGTTCCTCGTCATGTATTGTGGGTTCTGCTAAAATTACTCTAATTGGTCTAATTTTTATTTATTAGAAACAAATTGTTCTAGAACTAAAGCCAGTTTTTAATGATCCAAAACAGAACTGTTCTAGTCTATTAGCATCTATATGGAATAAATCAATATTAAAGCTAATTAACCCTTTTCAAAAGCATTTTGTCCCAGGTTTTTATTTAATGGTTCAGTGCTGCTTAAAGCATGGATCAAGCTGGATAAGCTCCATTTAAAAAAATGGCCCATTTTTGAAAACAGTTTAGCAGCTCACTATGACGAAAGTATTTATCGGGATAAACTTGACTTTTTTCCAACTGTATAAATAACGAACCGGGTTTCTTAAAAGATCTGATAATAAAATAGAGATTAAGGGCAACAGACAAATTTGTCCACTTAGCAGTATTATAACATTATAGTAACTGACCTAATTGATTGCTTTTAAAAATATTTATCCATCCATAGGCATATTTTCAATTTTTACTTATGAGGATATTCCTAAGGGAGAGGGAATCTCCATATTAGATATTCATTCTAGGTCAGATGTGAAATGTGAACCTATGATTTGTCCTTTTTGGAAGAAGCCATGATTTTTTAATACTGTTCAAACACATAGTGCAAAGCATACACCTTTGAGATATAAATGACTAATTTGACATATGAAACCCATTGAAAATTATATATATTATTTAAGGAACTCGACACTCTTCCCCTTTTGTTATACTAGCAAATCACAGAATATACTTTAATATCAAGCTATTTTTGAGTTATAAAATAGATGATCTATTTGTACATGAATTAAATTCCTCATGGTTCCAGAGGAATTCATTTGTGATGTTATGAAATTTTGATTAGCCTGCTGTAAAATCAGAATTGTTTACCACAAGTGTCTGGATTCTGACTCTTGAAGTCTTTCCAAACAAATAATGCAATGAACTGGGGTGGGGGGTGGGACAGGGTAATTTATGAAAACATGGTACACCATAATTTTGCCATTTTTTCTACAATAAGGATGGCAAGTGATTCATGGGATAAAATGAAATATTTCTGTCATTTCAATGGATCTAAGATTTACAGCTTCTTAACTTAGATAGGAAAGACTCTGTATGCATAAGAATGAATTGCAAACCAATTAATGAGGGAGATGAAAAACAAAACAATTGATTTTAAGTAGAGAAAATCTAACAAGCAACAAATTAGAAAGGAGAAGAAGCAACTATTTACTCTAAGACCTTTGAAAGAAGGAGGTTGTGAGAGGGAACTGCTCACTTAGCAGAGGGCATTAAAGGTCAGGTTAAAGAAAAGTGATATGTTGATCCGATCTCATTACATTTAGATTGCTTAGGCCGACACAGGAAGGTAGCTTTTAAAGCAAAATCAGATATACCTACATTGGATTTTTTTAAATCACAAAAAAGTTAGAACCAGTTTTACAGTATAAGTTTAAAACAAATAAAATTTTAAAAAATCCTGTGACTATGAAAACACAGCCTCCAATTCAAGATTCTCCCTAACCCAAACTATTTTTTTGTTGTTGTTAAGTATCAGGACCAAAAAGAAAAGAAAAAAAAAATGTTGACACCTCCTAACTCCTTGAGACACCACACTGAAGCAAAGCTAGCAGCCGCCACTGAAGAAGTGAACTTGAACTCTATGGGAGTCACTATACCTGGAAAATGAGAGCAGATACTCTGCTTAAGACACAAAAGAGTGGGCTTGAATGGCTCAGAAGCTGGTGGAACCAGTTGTACCGTGTGCCATGCCCTAGCATCCCAGGTGGGTACTCTGAGACTCGATCCTCCCGTCTCTTCCACTGAAATGTGATATGCCATCTACGACTATAAGACACATACCTCAGCTTACAGTTTCCAGCAACTCCAATGTGAATGCAGATAACTAACAGGGGACTGGTGGTAGGGTGTGCTAAGCAATGCAATTTAATGCCAAATGTGACAAACAAAGATGGCCTTGGTCATGTTGCTAAAGCAGTTTTGCTTAGATCATGTAAATTTTATTATTCTGGGTCAAATATTTAACAAAATGCAAAGATAATTACTGCTTTTGGCAAAGGGCCCACAACCTTCTTTGTGCAGGATCTAAAGGACTATCCTGGTGTCAGCATGGCTCACATATATCATGTTATGTGCATGTATTTCACAAGTTTGGTAGCTAATTAAAGGCCTAAAATACAAAGTGCAGGCACAAAAGGCTCATCAACTCCATCTCCTATACAGAAATCCTCTCATTGGAAGGATGCCGTATCAATTTAAAACTTCTGTTGTGCCTCCTTCATAAGTCACATGTCATCAGGTGGAATCTAACACTAATGATAATGTGGTGTTGACAAAGATTTGTAAATATCGATGTTAGTATCCATTTTCCTTTGATTATCAGAAATTGTATATACATTCCAAAAACTGAAGCAATCCACTTTGACAAATTTTAAGTTGACAAATTTTAAAGTGCTATAAAATTTGATAAGCTAGATCAATGAACAATGTTTTCGAGCTGCTATATATTTTTTTCCAGGCACTGAACAAACAGTTCATTGTTACCAGTCTGGGGGGGGGGGGGGGAGGCGGGCGGGAAAGGGGGGCATGGCTTTGGGTATTCTAGGCAATGCCAAAGAAACTTCAGAAGCTCACACATGCTTTGAGCACCAAAAACCAGGAGGCAGTGCATCTAAACCACAAATGGAGTGTATGGTATGCTCCACACACGTGTGTAAATTAAAACCTATAAAATAACATGGGCATTGTAAAACTTGTGTTAAAACTGATAACAGCTTTACTGATTTACTGACAATGAAAATATATAGCATTTTTTCTGTCAGAGCATTTATCAACACTTGGCAACCCTGTACTAACTTGACATGTGAGATGATCAAAATGGATTATGTAATCTTTCCCATTCATTTCTATTGATTTTAGTTATGATAAAATTCATCAGTGTGCCTGGGAACCCTCAGGCTGAAAGGCTCTTGGAGACAAAAAAAAAAAAAAAAAAGGAAGGAAAAAAAAGAATTCAGCTGAGTTAGTTGTAATAGGATGAATGTAATTTTAGAATAGGATTGCACAAATCCAGAAGTCATGCCCTAAAGGCTGCAGCAACAAATTAATACAAATAATCCTGGCAGTCTCAAAAAATTACATCTGTCTATGCAGAGATTTACTTTTGAGATCAAATTATGAAATTTCAAGCTAAAAGAATTAATGTGTAAGTGCCATTAAAAACATAGTTTGAAACATATTTTCAAACTTTTTTTAAAAAACTTCAACAGTAATCAAAGTTATTTCTCTGACTGCAAGTAACATCAAAATGCCAGCAAATGGACCATTTTAATCAGTTTTATTGATTCATGCTTTCAGTTCTTATTCCGTTAAAAACAAGGCACATTAAATACATCCTCTTATTGCTCTATAAATGCATGCAGCTCATTCCGTATATCAAAAGTAATAAATAATGGCGATAAAACACCAAGACAGTTATAAAAATGACAACCCAGCCTCAAACATAGTATTTAACAGTCCAATCTAGAACAATAACCCACCACAATACATAAAAGAGCCATGAAAACATGCAGTGTGTTTCTCTACTTCACTACTGGGCTTATACTTGATCTTCTTTAAAAACACAGTAGGGCTTTTTTACTCCCTAAAAAAGGGCTGACATAATGCAAAACAGTGCAAGTTATAGCGTCACCGACATCAGTATTATTACATTCATAGGCCAAAATACAAATACATAAAAAAGGGAATAAGATCAATGATCATTCTGACAGTATGTTTAGTAAAAGTCAGAGTGAAATTTTCATTGTACAAAAGAGAAATCTACATAATTTGAAAAAGACAAAACAGGCTAGAAAATAAAGCAGAATAGGGAGCATGCATTTAATTGTAGAAACCCTAAAGTTACACTCAGTATAAATTGATTAAAAGCACGAATTTTGCAAACAGCATGATGGATATGAGGCAGGCAACCCTGGCTTAACAAATAATCCAGCACGATCACTCCCGTATGACTGTGGTCGAGCTGTTTAAAGGAACATCCAGGTCTCCACCACAGATGGGGTTTCCTTCACCTGAACCCCCTTAAAGGCTCTTGAAAGAAATCACTTGATTGATAAAAGACAATCCCTGCACACCCCATCCCCACCCCCACCCCCACCCCCACAGCATCATCTACATCACATTTATAGGAAAAGGGCAAAACATTCTTTTGCACTCGGAGTAGGTTTTGCAGGGGCTTATTCCCCTATTTCTTGCTTCGTTTCTGAAATCAGGTGAAGAAGTTGTGCAGGTTTAATTAAGAGCTTACACCCAAATGTGGGGGTGCTTTATTCACAGTAAAGACTTGGAGCCAGCTCGTTTCCAAGATGAGTCTCTGGGATCGATGAAGGAGCGTATGTTTTAGAATTAGCAGATTTTAAGCAAAAGCAAATATGCTCAAAAGAAGAAAAGTGTGCTTTTCTTTGTCCTTAAAGGAACTTCACTCATAGCAAAGTGTGCACTAACAAGGCCTGTGTTACAAACACAGCTTTGCCCAGGCTAGTCAGGTCTTAAGCTGGGTCCCTACTGTAATGGATTCAGGGAGGATACAAGTCATCCTTATCATCTCTAACTAGAAAAAGAGAAAGACAGAGAACACAAGTGTACAGTATTGTGGTACATCATCTGTAATGGTTGAAAGGACAGCTCTTCTGTCTGTTAAGTGTCACTGGATTCCAAACAGTGAAATGTATCGTCTTGATAGAAAAATACTAAATTACAAAGCCACAAGCTTCCATTATTTAAAAAAATAAAATAGCCAGTATAAAAAAAAATCACACCTTGAAAGAAAAACTTCACAGTGGTACCTCGGAGCATCCCTTGCTCTGTTTTAGGTTTTCCTTTCGAAGTGGCAAGTCTAAAACATCCTTTAAAAGCAAAAGGAGTGACGATGCTACCTTAACTGTTTCAGAAGTAAGGATGGGTGCTTACGTGAGTGAATTTCCAGTGTTTATACTATAACATCCAGGCTCATGCCCCACTCGAATGAGGCATAAAGATAGGCTACAATATTGACATAAACAGAAATAACAGCACAAAAATGTTTCATGTACCAGTTTAAAAAACGAAGACTTTAAGAGTGTGCAGTGAAAACCTGACATTAAATAAAGGGTTAGATTTCACATACACAACCTGATCTGGAGACACAAAAAATAGGTAGTTAACTTCACAAGAAGAAGCACAAAAAATAAATATTCAGGTGACTGGCTAAAATGCCAACAAAATATTGCAAAAGCATAGCAAAATAGACCTTTAAATTCAATTCATTATTTGTGAAATGAAATACAGATTGGATTTTTGTTTGTTTTGTGTCTCTCTGTGTGTGTATGTGTGCTGGGGGAATGTGTGTGAGTGTATGTTTGTGTGGTTTTATATTTTTCTGTTTCTTTTTGGTTGATTAAGAACTTTTCCACTGAGTACAGAATGAGAGAGGCTTTAGGTAACCTAAAGGACCTTGAGTGCTGTGCCTTCTTACAGATGATTATAAAGCTACTGAAGGGTTATTTCTATCCTCATTGCAGTCTGTTTACAAATACTCCCCCAAAAGGATGCAGTAAACCAAGCAAAACAGGTCAGCTCTGACAATATCACATGCTCTAACATTTAGGATTTGGGAATTAAAAATTGTGCTATCATATGTGGATCCTTAATAAACACAGGTTTTTAACCCTTAAATGTATTAATTACTCCTGTAAAGATTTGAGAAATTCAGTCTCATCCCATTACATCTAACTTACCACTGAAATGCCGGTTTTAAAGTTAAAACAGCAAGAATCTTCCTGGCAACTATAATAGTCAAAGAAAAACCAGCAGTGACTGAGGGAGGAGAAAAAAACCACAACGAATTGCTGAGATGAAACTATCACTGTAACTCCCAGAAATGTCAGTGCTATCCTTATCTTATACCTGTGATTCTGGAAGCTTTCGGAGTTTCTCTTTCAGACTTGCTCCTGTAACCAGATCTCAATGTTTCCTTCCCTCTCCAGCTTTGCCAGTCATGCTCTACATAGAAAACTGTGCGACGGTTTGGAGAGGGAAGGCAGACAAGGTGGAGGAAGGAGTGGCTGAGAGGTCTTCTCTGAATAGGCCACACTCAGCTCCATTTCTTTTAAGAACAAATACTATCTACAAGCTTAACGTCCAGAGCTTTGGGTATGTTACAAAACTCGTCCAGCTCCTTTTTTCGATTTCAGCCAAAGCATTCTGCCTCTAGAATTGAATTAGAATAAATGAACAAATACACAAAAAGAGAGCATGTCCAGTCTAATCGGTCACAAAATGGATACAAAACATTAAGGCAGGGTGCATCGAAAATGAGGAAAAGGGATAAAATACACTTTTTAGAAGCGAGAGTGAATGGCAAATACAAAGAGGGGGTATACATCAACATCCTAAAGTTTTGGAATGTTTCCCAGTGTTTAAATAAAAAAAGCAGCTATCCATATCCACTATTTTGGAGTGTTGTATTTCGTAACTGTTGTTACATGATGATTTGTTGTTCCTATGTGCGTTGGCCGAGGAGTCACTGCTCACACTCACAATCCTCCACAACTTCTGTCCACCGGAATGGGAACCCTTCCTTCCAGGTTCTCTTCCGCCGTTTTCAGTAGGATCGCCAGCCGGCTTCCAGACACCCTTCCTTTCTGAATAGCACTCATCAGCTTAAAGAGAAAACAGGCAACAGATTCAGAAGGCAGGCTGGCTCACTCCCTCCCTCACCGCGGCGTTTGAATGGTCACCTTTGCTGTAGGCAGAGGTCATTAAGTGCTCCATCAAAAGCCATGGCAGGTCCTCTAGTTCAAATCGGAAGAGGACAATTTGACTATTTCAGAAATGGGGGCACGGGCAGATATTTTTTCAGTTCTGTAAAAACTACACCCATCTAGCAAAATTGGCCTGCCTTCAAATGCAAATACAATACGTCACTTTTTTGTCCTTTAATGTGCTCAGGGCGCATTTTTTTTTTTTTTTGAGCAACTCAAATATTGGATCATGAGTTCCATTTTAAAATCTTAGAAACGAATCTCAGGGATTGAACAAAGACAAACCATGATCTATATTTAACTACTCTTTTTTAATGTTACTGTACTTGACAACTCCAATTCCCCTAAATCCAAATTCTTAAAGACTGGATAAAGTAATTTACATTTGAGTACTTGAAAATGGACCCAGAGATCTACCTTAAGAATTAAAAGCACTCAGCAGCCCAGATTTTAGCTAATTCATTTTTATCCAATGGATAAAATCAGAATTATTCTTGAAATTACATGCAGTCAGTGGGCAAAGGCCTTTAATCTTGAAGGCACTTTGCCAATATGAGCGTGGGGATATTTTTTCCCCCCTTTTCAAGTTTATGTGATTTTAACTCTTTGCTTTTCTTAGTATCACTTCCTCAATCTTTTATTTATTTGTTTGTTTGTTTATTTAAAAGAGCACTGAGCTAGCCATTCGCTGGAATACTCTGTAGGGTGATAGCTTTCAGCTTACAGAGACACATTTCTTTAAATGGCTCTGAAGAAGAGTCAGAGGCGTGTGCCAAGGCGGGGTCAGGATTGTCTGACCTTATTAAAAGCTGCTTCACAAACTACTGCCTATTAGAGACTGACTCCTACATGCACAAGTGGCATCAGAGCCCAAACCTAAAAATAAAGTCACGCAACCACGTGATGCCTGCAGGGATCCTTCCAGTGGGGATTATTGAGAAACCAAATCTATACTGACAAGGGTGTTTAATGAGGTAAACATGGACTCAATCCCGAGGGGGGAAAAAAATTGTATAAAAAAAACAACCCTGACAACATACTTTACATATGACAAATGACGTAACATAAAGAATGCTGACATCTAAATACAGAAAAATTTATTGTCTATTGTTTTGTCTCTGAGTGCATGAAGGCCTTCAAAGTTTATCAGAGCTAACATCTGATAGAACTGGAGCTTTTCATTTATCCATAAACATTATATGATGTACCAGCCTTTAAAAATTCAAAGTTTCTTTAAACATTATATGTATCTTGAAACCATATTACAAGGAGGGAAAAAAAACACATTTGGGTGTGAATATATTTTATGAGAAATATGATCAGCAATTTAAAGGAATCTAACCCTTTATTTTAAGTTGAAAATTAGACTCTGTATTTGTACTTAGTAGAGGCATGAATAGTCTCTTTCATTAAGAATTAGACAAAAAAAAATAAGGAATACTCAATTATTAAAAACTGTACAAGAAAACCCACAGATGGTTTAAATTACTTTGTATGTGTTTAACTCTATTGCATTCAAAAAATTACTGAACACTCAAATCAGAGAGCATATCCATAAAATTAGATTCTTATTGCTTCTAAAACCCTAGGTTAGTGGTTCTCAACCTTCCTAGTGCCAAGACCCTTTAATACAGTTCCTCATGTTGTGGAGACCCCCAATTTCATTGTTACAAATTGAGCATAATTAAAGCATAGTGATTAATCACAAAAACAATATGTAATTATATATGTGTTTTCCGATGGTCTTAGGCGACCCCTGTGAAAGGGTCGTTCGACCCCCAAAGGGGTCGCGACCCACAGGTTGAGAACTGCTGCCAACCTTAAGTACTATTGCTTACTTACAGCACATAAAATGAAACATAAACTACTTCTTTAAAGTTTTCTAAAATACTGAGACAAACCATAAAATATTCTAAAAACAAACGACAAAAATGTATTAAATGATTTCTAATTGCCAAGCACAGATTTTAACCTCAATTCAAAAGGTGAACTTAGTTAGCCGGTAAGCTAAAGAACTAAACATCCTTTTTTGTAATGCTGGACACAATCTGTGAAAATTTTCTGCATTTAGATTCAACAATGCTCTTATCTGCAGCTCATCTCCAGAGAGACAATTACCATTTCCTTTGCCTTGATCTTGTTTGTTTAACTTGACACAGTGAAGAAAAGGCTGACATTGACCAAAATCCCCAGCATTAATTTATTTCATGTTCAGCATTCATCATTGCCATGGTGCAAGCAAGACCTGGCATTCATTTGAAATACCTGCCCAAGAAGCACTACAGAAAAAAGCCTGGCTGCTTGGAAACCAATACATACTTCATATTATCAGAGTCCTATGGACAGCCACAGTAATGTATGGGTTTGTTGAATTTCTCTATTTTAAGGAATGATGTGCAGCATCCAACTGGAAGTTAAAGTAGCAAAATGTATTTCCTTCATGGTTATGATTAAAGAATTGAGCCGTGAGTAAAAATAGAAATGCTTGAATTATATGGTCTTGACCCCAGAATGCATGTTCCCTTTTCTTTTGTTTTTCATGTTCTTTATAATGTAAGAATATAATAATTACATTTCAGGATCTCAAGTGAATATGATTCTCAAATGAATGCGACAATGATTTTTAAAACTTTTCTTTAAAAAATGACTTTCCACATTAGAAACGTTGTGTTATAGCTCCTTGAAGCAGGTAAAGAATGGTCTGGCAGTGGTATTCCATGGCACACTTCTTTAAAAAGCATACTTCTTACTCACCCTCTTTAGGCCATAATTAACTTAAATTTTATCTAAATTGCCCAATATAACAGAATGTGTCTTATAAAAAGGAAAAATGTGTACCACAGAGAGCCTTATCCTTGAAGGCAGACATATCAACTTTTGCTGGCTTCAAGCTCTCTTCTTTTTCAGAATGAAGTGACAATTGTGTGGACATCAAACTCTATCCTGGAGCAACCATTGGCAACCAAAAGATAAAAATCAAATATATGTGTTTCCTTTCAGTACAACTCACCTGCAAAAATTCATCGAGTTCAACTTGTCCATTTTTGTTCAAATCTACTTCATTCAGAATTTCATGTAGTGTGTTTTCATCCATTTGGATATTGATACTCTATATTAAACCACAAAATAAAGATTAACTAAAAATTATGCAAAACCTTTTAATAATGTTATCAACTTTTCAAAAATTAAAAGAGAAATATTACCCATAGAAATACCTACTTAAGGAAAAAATATCTAATATAATCTACATTCTTTTGCTATCCAACATATTGAGTCAAAAAAAATTACCTCTAATACACGCTGAACATCAACAGTGGTAATAAAGCCCTTTTGGTCTGTATCAAACTTATGAAATCTCTTCTTGTACCTGGAATACAATGTTGAATAATGGAATAATATACTTATGTAGGGAGAGAGAGAGAGAGAGAGAGAGAGAGAGAGAGAGAGAGAGAGAGAAACTTATTAGAAGTACCTGTCAACGTCTGAAGGCAGCAGGGTAATTTCAGAGTGATCTGTTAACTGTTCTGATCGAGATTTATAACCCATTTCGAAATACAGAAACTTCTTAGCAGTTTCAAGTTCTTCCTAAAACACAGACACACACAAATTTCAAAGATTTATAGTAAAATGTATTGATTTTTTTTCTTTTGATGTTCTAAAAAGAAGCCAGCTTATCCTCACTTATCTGACCAGCACATTTTTATTTCTTCCAGACTTATTAAAGTATAATTTATATTCAACAAAATCCACCTATTTTAGGTACATAGTTTGATGTATAGTCTACCATGATCAGGACATAGAACACTTCTATCACCCTAAAAAGCTTCCTTCCGCCCATTTGCAGTTCATCTCTTCCCCAGGCAACCACTGATCTGTGTGTTTGTTGTTGTTGTTTGTCACAAGTTTTTCCTTTTCTAGAATTTCATATAAAAGGGCTCATATAGCAGGCAGTCTTTTGCATTTGCTTCCACAGCATAATGATTCCAAGATTCATTCATGTTGTTGCATATTTTATTATTTTGTTTGCTTTTAATGCAGAATACTCTTCCACTAGCAAAATCTACAGGACCAAAATCTGTGGTTTTGGTTAAAAAAAAAAAAGGCAATTAGAAGTGAAGAAGATATATAGGACTTGAACAACTACTTAGAATGTAGTATGCAGTATACCCAGACAAACAACATGAGATTAGCTATTCTGAAATTCTGTCACTAGGATTCTGATAGTTGGGTGGAAGTTACTGAGTAATGAGAAGAAACAAGCTATCCTGACTAGTTCTACCTGTTTTCTCAAATGTTCCAGACTCAATTGATACTATTGCTGAGAACATTGTCATTCTTTAAAAAAAAAAAAAAAATCACGCGTGCGCACACACACACACACACACACACACACAGAATTGATTTCAGAGAGGAAGGAAAAGGGAGAGATAGAAACATCAATGTTAAGAGAGAATCATTGATCAGCTGCTTCCTGCATGCCTCCTACTGGGGATCGAGCCTGCACCACAGGCCTGTGCCCTGACTGGGAACTGAACCATGATCTCTTGGTTCATAGGTTCATGCTCAACCGCTGAGCCATACCGGCCAGGCAGTCATTATTAGTGTTCATCAAGTCTGTCTCTCATCAAAGAACTTTCAAAATGACTCTATTGTGCTGTATACTGTTCACAAATATCTCTTTCCTTCCTTTTACCTATTTATATTATCTATACACACCAACCTCCCTCCTCTTGCCATGAGTATACTTCTCAACCCATTGATGTGAGCTTGGACAGATGATTAACTTTGGCCAACAGAACATGAATAGGTATGACATAGGCTACTTTTGAGTAAAACTTAAAAGCATCAGAACAACTTTGCCTCTCTGGTTTCTCTTGCCATGACAAGGGTATAAATCAGAGAAACCTGAAGATAATCTAGAATATAGAAAAGAGCCACAGCAGCTAACATGCAGCCTTCATGTAACATGAGTGAAAAGTAAATGCTTGCCATTGTAAGCTAATAAGATTTTGAAGTTGTTTAGTTGTTTGTTATAGAGCACACAATCTAGAGAAAGCTTACTAATGCAAGTCTTAAGTTCCCCAGACTTCCCATCAAAGGATCTTATGTATATGACAAGTGCCTCTGCTCCTTTTTCTTGGAGAGGGGAAGACAAACTACTTTTCTGAGATTATTCCCTTCCTACATTATTTTCTCTTAAGAGAAATATATTTTTTTTTCTCTTAGGAAATTATATATATGTACATATATAATATAAATAAGTAAAATAAATACATACTATATATTATAGAAAAAGCAAAATAACTATAGTATATATAAAATTAGAAATGCTAAAATATTCTCAGCTAATATATATATATACACATAAACTATACATATACTATATATTATCAAAATATGCTATATATCATCTATCTGATATCGCACACACACACGACATATAAGATATATATAGGACTTGTCTGTGAAGTTACAAAAGACATTCTTCACTGGCAGATTACTCTCTTCATACAAGAAAACCCACCAGTTATTTAAAAAACAAACAAACAAACAAACAAACAAAAAAACATATTTCCATTGCACTGATTTTACCAGGTCACATTCTATAAAACTCATTCAAGATTCATTTCCCTGGAAGTAGCTTCTCTGATGCTTCCCTCCAAGAACAAGCTCTTCTTTGATACATCTCCCTTCATCGCCCATGTGAGTTATTCATACACCATCAAGCAAGGAACCATGGAATTTCAAAGTTGGAAGTGATTTTTCCCTAGAATTCACCCAATGCATCTCCCTAACCTCACATTTTCTTTACAATATTCCAAAAATGGAAGCAGGAGTTCTTCATCTAAAAAATTCTCACAATAGGGTGATAACTCAATACCACTGAAAGTAGCCCATATAGGGATGGCTCCAATTGCTTAAAATTTTTATGTTGAGATTAAACCCATCTCTTTGTAATTCCTCCAATTTGTTTGGGATTAACTAGTACCTAGGAAGGAGTAACTACTAGCTTCATCAATCTAGAGATATGATTCCTATTAATGCGACTTCAGATTACAACTGCATTTGGGGGCAGCCATGATTTACTGTTAACTGCTAGGCATTCATAGATAACAGAAACCATATTTCATTTTTGCATGTGTTGCTGGTAAGCCTTATCAAATCTATCATGAACGAATGGAATCGTGTTTCTACGTATTGCAAGGTTTACCATGTATCGCTAATTATACCTAATGAAATTTCACCTCTTGCTTCCATTTGTCATTAAACATTCACTCTCCCTCCAATTCCTATTATTGGTGTGCCAAAGATGCATGCCATCACCATTGTAATCTCAGCACTTGAAGCAAGGTAGATTAGGTCAAACAAAGGACAAAATCCTCAGAGACCTCTTCTGAGACAAACAGTGATCATTTGATTACAAATCCACCAATTTAAAAAAAGATATCACATGGGGCTTTGAAGAATGCTTTAAGGAACTTAAATACACCATTTCTATAACATTTCCTTGATCTAACAATCTTGCTAATCTTTATGAAAAGAAAATGAGATATCTGAAATGATTTTTTCCTAAATAATTCCTTACTAGCTTCCAATGATCACTACACGTCTTGCTAAATCAATAAAATAAACTTAAAATGCCATAATCTAGAAAACTTTCCAAGAGCAATGCTAAGATCACCAGTTTATAAGCTACAAACTATGTTTTTCTCTCTTCTCCTTTTTTGGAATTTGGTGTTCCATTTGCCCATCTTTTGTCTTCTGGTTCTGGTTCTGTTTGCTACAATATTTTAAATCTCAACAGTGGTTAAATAAATTCCATCTGCAAATTCTCTGAGTAGCCTGAGGTATAATCTTTCTGGGTTGGCATACAAACTCATTTAGAGCAACCTTCTATTTAAATATCTATTTCCTCTTGCCAATATTTATTTTTCTCTTTGCACACTGAAAATCATTCTTCTTGACCAAAAAGAAAAAAAGAAAAACAATTTGGTATTAAACTATAAGTTGAAAAGTTCTCCCTTTTCTCCAGCATTGAAGGCTATGGTGCCAGTCTCATCAAACAGTAATCCAGGTTAGGCCTCACTGGCATTCCTTTCCATTTGTAAAAGTTGTTTCTTGTGTGTGTGTGTGTGTGTGTTTTGTCCTTAGCATTCTTTTTCCCAGCAGTCAGCCAATCCCTGACACTATTTATATGCATCCATATCATTCCTAGATACCCTTTCATTGTTGAGGACTTGTCTTCCATCTGTTTTAAATTTGCTGCTTAGCAGCTTGCTTTTTTTCAGTCACTTCATTTCTTCACTGGCTTCTTCCCCATTGAAATCAATTTTGAAAGAATTTCTTTTTGTGAGACTCCCTCAATCTACTTAAGTGGTCTTCTCTTTAAAGTCTCTCAGTGAAATGCATGCTTTGTCTGAAAGTTATAAAACCTCCTTACCAAGTCCTATGGGGGCATTTCCCAAAATACTTCCTCGTCTCCTTTTCGCCCAGCCCTTCCAAAATGTGAGAGTCGAGTCTGTCTCTGAATAAGTTCCTTTTTGGAGACTGACAGTGCACATAAGCATTTTAAAGGCACCAAATCACCTACATTGAAGAAAATGATTTCATTTGTTTAACTCATAATTTTCCACTCTTTTGGCCATGTAGTCATCTTTTGACTTATATTATTTGTACCCTGTGGGACACGATTTGACAGCGTTCTATTTCTTAAATATGCCCAGCAACTCCAGTCTCGAACCCCACTGCCCTTAGATACTGCCTTTCTCCCTAATTGGTTCTTCCAAGTTGGTTGAATTTGATCTTAAATGACAGTTCTCTAAATATTTCTCTACATTTTGGAAAACATACACACATTTCTGAGGTATACATGTGCTATAGCTACTCAATTGGGTTTCAAGGTCCTTGAAACTATGAGCTCTTTATTATTCTCCTAAAATATTTGGTATAATGCTCAGCATACAAGTCACTCATTAAGTATTGACTGGTAAAAAACAAGCACAATTCATCTACAGAGGGTTATTTATCACCTTGCTCCTCTTTCACTTTTGCAGGTTAAATAATCCCAATGCTTTTAACCTTTTCTCAGAAGTCCAGCTTTCTAACCTTTAAATCTTTTTTTCCCCTTCTCCTTTGTTCTCTCCAGACTGTCCACAGACCTCATTAACACTCCAATGTCTCGGATACTGAGTAATAACTTCAGGTCTTTTATTTCTGTTCCTTTGTTGAGGGGGATGGGAGAATATTCCTGAGTACATAAATCTGCTCATAAAATTTGAACTGAAGTTAAATCTAGTTTCCTCGGGAGGGCCGAACACACCAGTTTACAGAATTCTCTTCCTCCTTTCTACCTCCTACAGCCTGAAATCCTGGCACAAAATATCTTCCTGCATATTCAAATCATTCCAACCATAATTTTTACAGGAACACATTCTCCTCAGTCCTTCTATATGCTAAAAATGATTGGCAGTAGCACAGGAGTGAGTTTCATTCTGTGTAGCCTCCATATATAGCTTTAGTTGATCAAATCAAAACTCCAAACAGGAAGAGCTATAAACCAGTCCCACCAAAGCAGAGGCAAGAGGGCAGGTGGGAAAAGCTTATGTTCTAGGATCAGAATACTGCTTTCAATTCCAGTTGCACAACTTACTACTGTTGTATGAACTCTGACCGGGACTTACTCCCTCTAAGACTATTTCCTCAACTATAAAATGGGGGTAAAGGTTTATGCCTGATAGAGTTGTGGTCAGATTTAAGGAGCTCTTTCAACTGGTGAATTCCACCAGCAGCATACTACATACAATGCATTCAAACTACAAGAGAAGTTTTAAATGGAGGGCCCTGGTTTCACCCCAGAAGACTCTGACTCTGATGGTCTAAAGACAACCCTTGAATTCTGCCCTTTCTCCTACATTCCCAGGTGACTCTGATAGGTAACCATCTTTGGGAATCTACACCAGAATGAGAAAAATTTAAGGGCAGGATCTATACCCAATCCTTCCTTACACAGATGGCATGGATGCTCAATAATGTTTATTCACTGATTCAATAGATATTTATTTAGGGCCCCCTATATATGCTGGGCACTAAGTGTACAGAAACAAAACAGATTATGTCTTCTCCTTTGGAGCTTATTTCTTGGAGGAAAGGCAGACAACAAATAAACAACTAAATACATCCTGTGTCAAATGGGAACAGATGCTAAAGAAAAATAAAGTAGGAAATGGAGTAGAAAACATCATTCAAATGGGAGAAGGAGCTCTTTTATTCTGCCCAGTTAAGGAAGTTCTCTGGAGTAGAGACCAGTAGGAAGTGAGGGAGGGGGCTGTGAGGATATCCAGGGAAGAGCATTCCAAGCAGAGGCATCAGCAGGATGCGAATGAAGAAAAGCAACTTGACCTGTGGGTTGATGGGGAGTGAATAATTGAAAGACAGACCAGGGATCAGAAAGGTGGTGGCCAGATCACAAAGGCCTTGTAAACCACTGTCATGACTTTGGCTTTACTGTGAGGAAAAGAAAGATGTTTTAGTAAATGAATTGTTAACTGTCAGTCCTCATCTTACTAAACCTATCAACGGCACTTGATGCAGCAGATTCCTTCCCTCTTCTTTTTTTTTTTAAATTAAATCTTTATTGTTCAGATTATTACATTTGTTCCTCTTTTTCCCCCACCATAACTCCCCTCCTCCCAGTTCCCACCCCACCCTCCGCCCTCACTCCCCACCCACTGTCCTCATCCATAGGTGCACGATTTTTGTCCAGTCTCTTTCCGCATCTCCCACACCCCTTTCCCCCCCCAAGAATAATCAGTCCATTCCCTTTCTATGTCCCTGATTCTATTATAATCACCAGTTCATTCTGTTCATCAGATTATTTATTCACTTGATTCTTAGATTCACTTGTTGATAGATGCGTATTTGTTGTTCATAATTTGTATCTTTACCTTTTTCTTCTTCTTCCTCTTCTTAAAGGATATCTTTCAGCATTTCATATAATACTGGCTTGGTGGTGATGAACTCCTTTAGCTTTTCCTTATCTGTGAAGCTCTTTATCTGACCTTCAGTTCTGAATGATAGCTTTGCTGGATAAAGCAATCTTGGTTGTAGGTTCTTGTTATTCATCACTTTGAATATTTCTTGCCACTCCCTTCTGGCCTGCAAAGTTTCTGTTGAGAAATCAGCTGACAGTCGTATGGGTATTCCCTTGTAGGTAACTGAGTTTCTTTCTCTTGCTGCTTTTAAGATTCTTTGTCTTTTGCTCTTGGCATTTTAATTATGATGTGTCTTGGTGTGGTCCTCTCTGGATTCCTTTTGTTTGGGGTTCTCTGCGCTTCCTGGACCTGTAAGTCTATTTCTTTCACCAGGTGGGGGAAGTTTTCTGTCATTATTTTTTCAAATAGGTTTTCAATATCTTGCTTTCTCTCATCTTCTGGCACCCCTATAATTCTGATGTTGGTACGCTTGAAGCTGTCCCAGAGGCTCCTTACATTATCTTCGTATTTTCGGATTCTTTTTTCATTTTGCTTTTCTGGTTGGGTGTTTTTTGCTTCTTCGCATTTCAAATCTTTGCCTTGATTCTTGCGCTCCTCTGGTCTGCTGTTGGGAGTCTGTATAGTATTCGTTATTTCAGTCCATGTATGCTTAATTTCTAGTTGGTTCTTTATCATAACATCGAGGGTCTCATTAGATTTCTTGAGGATCTCACTACATTTATCGACGGCTTCTAGACAGTTCTTAAGAGACCTTAAAAGTGTGGTTCTGAATTGAATATCCTCCATTGACAGTTTTGTCCTGTTTCTTTGTCTCCGCATTTTTTATGCTTTCTTGGTGCACTCCCTAGTGGTCTTTGTGCCCAGTCTTGTTGTAGTTAAGCCTTGATTGTTGTCGGCAATACCGGGGGTGATTTGACCTCCAGGCTAACTAACTGGCTATGAGAGTCCCTTCCCTCTTCTTGAAATACTTCCTTCCCTTCTGGTCACAGCTCTCTCTTGAGGCTTCTCACACCTTCTCCAAACTCACTAGCTATAACTTACTTTTTTTTCTCCCAGATTCTTCCTTTTCTCTCCAACTTCTAAATTGTGGAGTGCCTTGGGCTGTCTTTGGACTACTTGCCATTATTTAACCACATGAACTCCCTGGATCTCGTTCAGTCTGATGACTAAAATACCAACTCAACTGTTCCCTCTCAACTTCAGACTGACATAGCCAATGATCTGGCTTATGTTTTAATAGAATCATTGAAGTTGTTAAAGCAGGGACCTTGGTTAAGGGGAGAGAAACTATTACAACAATCCACGTAAGAGGTGCTGAATCAGGGTGAACAGTTAAATGTGTTAAGAAAGGGTTGACAGGGATAGGCTAGATGTGGTCAATAGAGAAAAAAGGGGGATATAACATAATACTTTCAACAATAAAGATCAAAATAAATAGATAGATAGATGATAGATAGATAGATAGATAGATAGATAGGTGAGTTCAAGCCATGATTTTAAGATAAATATGATGAGATTTGCTAATGGATTTAGATCAGGTTATGATGTCAAGCTTTAGGCCTAATCAACCAAATTTGCTTGCTGAAGCCCTAACACTCAGTGTGATAGTATTCAGAGATGGAGCTTTTGGGGAGGTGATTAGGTTTAAATGCATCTTGAGAGAAGGGTCCCCTCTCCCTCTCTCTCTCCTCCATGTGAGGACACAGCAAGAAGGCAGCTGTTTGAAAGCCAGGAAGAGGGTTCTCACCAGAACCCAACCAGGCTAGCACCCTGATCTCAGAGTTCTAGCCTCCAGACTTGAGAGAAATAAATGCCTGTTGTTGAAGCCACCCAGTCTGTAGTATTCTAGTATCACAGCCTGAGTAGACTAAGATAGGTGGTGTTCCAAACAGTAGCTCAAGGAGGAATCAAGTGTGTCAATGCCACTATTTAGTTGAGTAAAAGGAGGATGGAACATTGACAAGTATATTGAGCAAGATAGAGGTTATTGGTGAGTGTGACTGGAGTTACTACAACAAAGTGGCAGCAAAATTGCCTAAATGAAATGGGTTCTAGAAAGACTAGGAGGGAAAGAAGTAAACCAGTGAGTACAGAAAGTATTTTTTGAATAAATACATGAAAGTGATTTTGCATATTATAATAGTTTGGTTAAAAAAAATGAAGATCTTCTGTTTATCACAACAAGCCCAGGGCTATATATGTGGGCATCTGAGTATTACTGGCTTTCTTTTTCTAATTTGGGTGTAAATATAAAATTTCAAATGACACAAATCAATATGCATTTGATGGTCAAGCAGGAAAACTGATGGTAATAGGTTTCCTACCAAAGGCAAATTCTCAGGAGTATGAATTTCACTGCAAATTACATTCTAAGAGTGTTTTCAGTGAAAACCAGAAAAAGGTCTACCCACAATCATTATGTTATGTTTTTTTCAGGAATTATGACCATGAATTTGATAGCATTTTTCTACAAGGGTTTTTCCAGAAACAACCAACACATTTTGGTACAAGAACATCTTTCCGGTTTCCTAAGACTTGGCAATATAAAACACACACACACACACACACACACACACACACACTCATAGGAACTGGCAGGAAATCTAAAGTCACCACAAAAACTATTCTAGCCTCTACTAACAGATCACAACATTACATTTTTATAATGGTTACTGTAATTTTAAAGACTTCTATATAATACCTGTTTTTTAGCATCGTTCCAATTCAGTTCTCTGCCCATCAGCTCAACAATCCTGGGTAGGGCTTCCTCCGCTGCCTGGACATTTAGAAAAGCCAGGCGAGTGCGACGTGAAATCATATCCACTGCGGTGCAGGCATACTCCTTAATCCCATATTTCACCTGATTTTGAATTAAAGTAAAATTAGTAGTTTAGGCTTTTTTTAAAAGAGAAAATAAAATTTTACTGAAAACAACTGTTCTTAGGAAAAGTGACAGTTTTTCTTTATAAACCCCAGTTCTGTGGCAGGCATGGGGCAATCAGTGACATCATACAAGTTGCCCATCAGCCTGCCAAAGGAGTTTTGGAAACTGGGACAAATTAGTTAAGAGTTAATGCCTTCTTTCTGAATAGAACCTGCCACAAACTTGCAAACTGCCTCACTTCTCATTTACCGTCCACAGTAATCGCGTACCTCTTTGCTTATACTTAATATGGATGTTAATTTACATAGATGAGTAGGCAAAGAACAAGTATCAAAAAGTTATGGTCTCATCTCTTTTTTTTTTTTTTATTAGTTAAGGTATTACAAATGTGTCCTCATCCCCCCCCCATTAACCCCCAACCTCCCCCCCACACACAAACTCATGCTCCCATCCCCCTGTTGTCCATGTCCATTGGTTTGGCTTATATACATGCATACAAGTCCTTCAGTTGATCTCTTCCCCCTCATCTCTTTAAGCTGTCCCAAAATTTCAGTCTGAGTAACCAAAAGACAGAAGCCCTGCCTTCCATCACTAAGCACATGCTTACTGGATACCCAGGTTTTAAGGGGCAGTGAATTATAAGTAAATATAAAGTATGGTCTCTGTTTCATAAAATGTGAAACCTTAATGAGAAACAAAGCATAAATCTTTGAAAAGTTGAGTGTCAAATCAAGATATGTCATCAGGTAGTACATGAGTGGTACAAGAGTTGCAAATTCACAAAAAGGCAAACAACTGTGAATTAACAAGACTTGGGATAGCTCTTGGACAGAAAGAAATCCTTTATTTTCTACTATCATGGTTACCATTATCAATACCAATTTAGAGTTAAGATAAAAATGTATAAATGAAAAATATCTAGGCTGAGCAGACATTTTACTTCAGGTTTTAGCTCACATATGTGCATTAAAACTTAGCCCACATTTTAATTATTTTAAAAGATGAAAAACAAACAGATGAATGGCACCCCGTGCAGACAAGAGATTCCCATTTGGCCATTCACATACCTCTGCTTCAATGTATGGAAATTCTGACACCAGACGCACTCCAACAATGGGCCACCTTTTTCCAGTCACACTTGCCATTTTGGCGACCTCAAAGGCCTTGTCCCCATAGGTGGAGGCAAGATGCTGTGCCACCTAGGGACACAAAACTGCATTAGGACTTTGAATATCAATACTTTTAGGTGCAAAGCAAAAAAACAAAACAACCCAAAAAACAAAACAAACCTACAAGCTTATCTTGTCAGCTTTCTACAGCCTGTAACTAATAGTTCTGGGAGAGTATTAGATTTTGATTTTGTGGGAGGAAACCACTTGGGCCCCAAGTGCTTAGGCCAGCATGAACTCTACTACACATGTATCACTGTATCAGTGACTGATGGAGCTTCAGCTTCATTCTGCTCCCAATATCACTTCTAAAGAACAGCTCCCCAGATGTTCACGACAGAGAGAATTTAGGATGTCCTGTCTGCTAAGAAAAAAGCAAACAAACCCTAGATTTTAAAAGAGAAACTAAAAATGTGCATTTTTTTTTTTAGGCCACTGAAGCAAATAAGCCATTCTTTTTTTTTCTTTTCTCCATTAGTTCTCGTACACAGTACACAGACGGAAATGAACCCCCCAAGAGGAAATTCTAATTAAGGGAGGCCACACGGTTGCTGCTTCTGCTACTGGCAATGGTGAGATTAGGCAGGTAAAGATAAGATAATAGGGCAATGCACACCCACCTCACTTTCAAGTCCATAATCCTGGACAAGCCTGATGTACAGTGTGGGGCTCCAATCTTTGCCCCCTTGAAGAAAAAGCCCAACTGTTCTACTTGGTCCTGCTTTCAAATTATGAGCCTTGATAGCAGCATTTATGGTATCTTCTGCCATAGAGCGATAGGTTGTCCACTTTCCCCCTACAAACAAGTTGGTAAATAATTCATTAGGATACTACCCCTTATTGTTTTACACTTAATCATTTATCAACATATGAGTAACAAACCCACCTGTTGTTTGTAAAAAAAAAAAAAAATATGGCAAAGTGATGTTACACTTTACTCAGAATCATAAAAAAAAAAAAAAAAAAGCCTGTTGATTAGAGTTCAAAGAGGTGCCAGTGTGACTACTGAACACAAGGTCCGCTCTAAAGCTTT
Organism: Myotis daubentonii; assembly: GCF_963259705.1. Classification (NCBI taxonomy): domain Eukaryota; kingdom Metazoa; phylum Chordata; class Mammalia; order Chiroptera; family Vespertilionidae; genus Myotis; species Myotis daubentonii. The sequence goes on from NC_081846.1 coordinate 58,883,517, forward strand.
CCCAAGTAACAAGGTAATGCCCGTACCTGCTATCGTGATGAGGCCGCTCTCGCTGATATCCACAACATGATTCCGGGAGATGGACTGAGTGTTTGCAGACTTAGGATCTGTCACAAGGGGACGAATACCACTCCACGCTGCCAGGACATCCCCTCTCCTCACTGGGAAGGATCAATGACAAGGAGTAAGAGGATTACTCAGAGATATCTCAACAAAACTATGAAATAGTTAATAAGCAGAAAAGAGTACAGCAAAAGGAACACATGATTATGCACTTCAAAAGGGAGAGAGAGCCCTTAACTGGTTTGGCTCGGTGCATAGAGCATCAGCCTGCGGACTGAAGAGTCCGGGGTTTGATTCCGGTCAAGGGCATATGCCTGGTCTTGGGCTCAATCCCCAGTAGGGGCTGCAGGAGGCAGCGGATCAATGAACCCATTATGTATGTTTCTATCTCTCACTCTCCCTTCTTCTCTGAAATCAATAAAAGGGTATTTAAAAATGGGGATGGGGCAGTTAGGGGGGAGTCCTTAAATATAAGAACTGAGTAGATAAGTACAAGAAAAAATCAATTTATTTTATTACAAAGATAATCTTCATGGGGAAAAAAATTGAAAAGAGAAAACAAAAGAAACAAATGCTAGCAAGCTTCAGCTGGAACAATTTGAAGTAGTTAAAAAGAACAACAAAAAAGGCAGAAACAAAATAAAAACAACCTAATAGACATGGCTTGTTGTATTTCTCCTAGAATACTATCTCTTCTCAGGGAAGACACAGATCCTTAATTGAGCATTTACAGCCGGCCTAGCCTTGTCAAAGCACTTGGCATACACATTTCATCTCACTTAACCTCACAAAGCCCCATAGCATTAGGTATTATTCTCACTGTACAGATGGGAAAAAAAAGATTGGAAAAGTTAAACCAACTTGCCCAAAGCAAACATCTTATAAATGATAGAGCAGCACATTCTTACCCATTGAATCACGGTCTCTCAACTGCTGACAATTTCCATGCTCTACTTTTTTTTTTTCTTTTTTCATTCCATTATCTTTATAACTGCCACAAAAATAGATAGGTCTCCTCCCAATATAAGTACACAGTACTTGTGTTATAGTGTTTGGAAACTCTTTGAAAAGTCAAGATACTATGAAATTTTTCTTACTATCTCTGCCAAAACATAATTACCCCTCAATACCAAACATTGATGATATAAAAACAAAATTGGACAGCATTTGCATAGCACTCATTACTGACGTAAAAATGCTAAAAAAGAGTAGCCTAATTGTGGTGCTGGAGCACCATCAGAGGAAGGGCAAAACCTAAAGGCAGAGCTTTCAGAATCTACTCTTCTTTATCCAGATCAGCTTCAGGGTTGGCTTAGCTTCTTTCCTCTCCATTCTCCACATCAAGGAACTAACCATGTGCACAAATGCAATAGCTGCCTAATGATGCAGACTCTGGGGAGGTGATTGCTTACCTGGTTCTGTTGCACCTACTTTGGTTAAACTAGTTAATCCATTCCTGGATAATAAAGAAATACAATTTTGCTTCAACCATGACTCAGGTCATTCTTTATCTTACTCCCAGCCATTACCCATAGTAATAAAAATTGTCTGTATATAGTCTTAAAAACATCAAGAAAATGGGAAAACTGAATATCCACATACAAAAAAAAAATAAAAAAAGTTGTGCCCTTACTTTCCACTGTATATAAAAATTAACTCAAAATGGGTCAAAGACCTATTTACGGAGCTAAAACTATAAAACATTTAGAAGAAAATACATGGGAAAGATTCATGACATTGGATTTGGCAACGATTTCTTGCATATGAAACCAAAGGCACTTGCTACACAAGAAAAAATAGATAAAATGGGCTTCATCAAAAGACATTATCTGGTGGGAGTCAATGGGGGAAAAATGGGGCATATGTAATACTTTCAACAATAAAGAATTATTTTAAAAATTAAAATAATACATTAAAAAAGATATCAACAGAATAAAAAACAAGCCATGGGAGAAAATTTTTTCAAATTATATATCTGAAAAAGGGTTAATATCTAGGATATATATACAAGAACTCCTAAAACTCAGTAACTAAAAAACAAATAACTCGTTTGAATGATGGGAAAAAGATTTGAATAAGTATTTATCCAAAGAAGGTGTACAAATGGCCAATAAGCACATAAAAAGGTGCTCAATATCACTAATCATTAGGAAAATATAAATGAAAACCATAATGATACACAACTTCATACCCATTAGGATGGCTATTATAAAAATTTTATTTAAAAAAATACACAAAATAACAAATGTTGGGAAGGATGTGGAGAAATTGGGCTATCTTGTGTATTTTAGATGGGAAGGCAAAATGATGCAGCTACTATGGGTAAAAGCATGGCAGTTCCTCAAAAAATTTAGAATTACCAGGTGACCTGGCAATTACGCTTCTGGGTTCATAACGAAAAGAATAGAAAGCAGAGAAAATTCAATTCACAGAAACATCATTTGTAATGGCCAAAATGTGGAAACAACCCAAGTGTCCACAAACAGATCAATGGATAAATAAAATATATTATATATATGCAATGGATTATTATTCAGCTTTGAAAAGGAAATTCTGAAACACTCTATAGCATGGATGAACATTGAAGACATAATGCTAAGTAAACCAGGCACAAAAGGATAAATATTATGATTCCATTTATATAATGTACCTAGAGTAGTCAAATTCATAGAAACAGAAAGTAAAATAGTGGTCACCAGAGGGAGGAGAAGGGAAGAATGGGGAGTTAGTGCACTCTCTAAAAATCAATAAAAACATGTTTTTATAAAAAGTTATATTGGAACTTAGTTAAATCTAGCATATTTTAAAATGGCTCTTTAAGGGCCACACTCTTAACATGATTGTATGCTGAAAGAAGAGGTACCCATATACCTCTACAGGGGTGGCTAATCAAACCCATATCCAAACACTGTATCTGAAACATAACCTGGTGAGGAAAGCCTCGGGCATCCAGGCTTCTCAACTGGAGCCCACAAGAGAGTCTCGATGCTGGGATCCCAGTCCTCGACCTGCCCCTCTGATGTGTGCATTCTCTTTCATAGGTTTAAGCCTAATGGCTCATATGGAATAGGGGTTAATTCTTACTTCACAGGATTCCACAAAAGTCTTTTAAAATATCAACATAAAGTATGTAATGTTTTAATCTTTACAAAAAGCCCAACTAGGAAATTACCACTATTTTCCATTAGAGTTCAAATCATCCTGAGTTAAAAATAAAACTTAGCCAACCACTTAGAACGTCACTGTGGTCACCACAAAGTCTGCAGAGTGTGTCTGTGAAATTCCTTAGGTAGCCACGCTGACCAGGAATTTGGTTTCAACTCTTAAAGCCCTCTGACTGATACTAAAATTATTTCATGGAAAATTAGACTTTCTAGAGTAAATCTGAAGCATATGCAAATAATCTTGGTAGCGAATGCTTTCCCTTTTCTGGTATAACAGGAAGAAAAATACTTCTATGAAATTGTGTTTATCTGAAAGAAAAAAACAGAACTAAAACACTTTTTTTCATTCACAGAGGAACATTAACTGAAGCATTAGGTATACTGATACCATTCTTAATCCTACTCTTGAAATTGACACTCAATAAAGGAAAACACTACCAGGAACAATTCACAATGTATTAGGAACTTTTCTTTATCTTGCTTGATATCTTAACATTCCACTCTTAGCCTAAGAATTATATCAGATAAATTTTGCCATTAAATTTATTTTAAAAGGATAATCAAATTTTAAGTCACATTTAAAATATGAATCAGTCTTCATAGCCTGTAGAATTTTAATATTATTCAACCAGAGGGTGCTTGGATCAGGCTATCTCCCTACCAGTTTTCTCTCAGCCTTGAGACTAAATGATTTTTATGGATTATTCTTCAGCTATTTACTGCTGAAGAATAAAGTGCTTGTATCTCTTCACCACCGAAATTTAAGTAATGAACAGTCAGGCCTCGGGTGTAACCTACATCCATGGGACAGAGCATTACTAAACACATGAAACATAAATTCTAACCACTTGTACAAAAGACAGCAACTAACTGAACTAACAGCTTTCTCTCGTTATCACCACAGTAATATTTTCCCACAGTATTCACCCACAGTGGAAACCGTGGACGCTGTTAAACAATCACTAACTAAAGTTCTCTGAAGAAAAGAAATTCCAATACAGTAGACAGACCGTGTAGAGAATCTTTTACTATTGCCTGGAACTGCTGCAGCTGTGTTGAACCATGAGGGAAACAACCCCAGGATGAACCCAACTTGGAGAATGGCAGCGTGACGAGAAATAAGAGACATGCACTTTAGATACTGCGGAGTCACTAAATTAACCACCTCTTGAGCATTCTTATATCGAGTTCTTCTTTTACAAGGTAATACACTATTTTATAGAATATATAGATTCCATGACTCTGTAAAAAACTGGCTATTTCCTTCTCTAAAGGTGTACATACATCCTTCCAGATTCTGCAGTGGCACTGTCCCACATGCTTTTCTGCAGTGATGATAGTGCTCCATGCCTGTACTGTCCAGTTCACCAGCCACCTATGCATGCGGCTATTAAGCACTTGAAATGTGGTTCATGTGAACTGAATTTCAAATTGTATTTAATTTTAACTAACTTTAATTTAACTAGCCACACGTGGCTATGATATTGCACAGCTCTAGAGTAAAAGCTGCCAAGTAGTAGATCTCAGATTTGTCCTCATCAAGCTGGTGACTGCCACCACGGCCCCCTCACCTACACATCTCCAATGGAGCATCTTTTCCGTGAGATTTGACTGTACCTCCTTCGCTCATGAGACTACAACTTGCTGTAATTGCTCTCTTTTCACCCAAATAATTTTACAATCATAACATGTCCCATATTTACCATTTCAGACTATCCTCCTCTCCTACTAATCTCACAAGTTCAAAAAAATAAAAAATAATTTTACTCAGTTTAGTACTCCTACCCTCAAGTTCTTACCTGGATATCAGTTCCATCACTCAGATTATAGCCAAGAGTAGGTAGTGAACATCACCTACTTTAACTCTCAACGATACAATGTGTGAAGCAAATAACTCAGCTCAAGGTGGTGATGCTTCAGAGCTCAAAGATTCATCTTGATTTTTCTGGTTCTCATACTTGCAGGATCACTGCCTCCTGCACACCACACTGGGGATTGAGTCCACAATCCAGACATGTGCCCTGACTGGGAATTGAACTGTAACCTCCCAGTTCATAGGCCGATGCTCAACCACTGAGCCAAGCCGGCTGGGCTATATTTAAATAATTGTATATTCCCTTTCAAAATAAATGAACACTTTAAACAAGATGACAGGAAATAACACTACTATTAACATTGAGAAAAAGCCTCATTAAACACCACTTTTTTAGAGTGGCTTACCCAGATGGCACCTAGTTGATTTTTAAGTGTCAACTGCCCAGATGTAAAAAACAAACAAACAAACAAAACAAAAAAACACAAGTACTTTCAGAGTGTATGTAAGTCCTTGGCAATATTTTCTAAAGGGCAGTTAGAAAATAAAATTGTCCTACCATCATGTCTAAGAAGTATTATACAATGCTGATAAACAACTATTTCAGGTTTTAGTATATATAACATATAAGGAATAAAATACCACAGAAATAGTAAAGTTTGCACAGACATTGTTCACAGCTGGTTGAAAAGACTAAATACTTATGTGATTTTTCAAATTATAATTAATATTTTTACTCTTAAAAACTTGGCAAGACAAGTGTTTGTTTTAACATTAATAGGAAATGAAGCCCCTGGGAAGTGACAATTAAGAGCTAAATGTGTGTTTTCGTTTCACATCAGTAATTTAGCCATACGTTTGGGGGTGTCCTTTCTCATGTGTGCCACTTTCGAAAAATCAATAAAAAGCATGTGAAATATCTAAATGAACACAGGGGAAATAGTGTCAGAAATCAATACTTCTCTACCAGCATGTTTAACCTGCTGAAATGAAGTGTTAAGCACAGAAATAAGATACCATATTACATTTATATACTAATGAAACGAGAAAAAGCAAAACATGTGACACTATAATTAAACAGCTGGAAGACATCCAAGCCTGTGTAAGTTGATAACCTTGGTACAATCTCTGGCAGTGAAAAGGCAGGTCTGCAGTGAGTTGATATGGCCAGTGCAGTTGTTAATTGAATAGCAGGCAATCTATAAACACTACTAATTGCATATGTGAAAACCTGTGCACAACTAGAAAAGCTGCCTAGAGAAGCACTCCAGAAAAACTACGTGGATAAAGCACTTGGCAAATCTTCTGTCTCTCTCAATCCCTGTGAGTCGGAGCTTAGTTTCGCCACTGCATCCTTCTGATTAACCTGCACACAGCAGACTTAATGGTACATTTTTCAAAGGATCATTTTTCTTCCTAACCAGATATGCACCGCACAACTATCAATTACCCACTCGTTTCAGAAAAGAACAAACAAGCAATCTAGAAAATTCAGCTTGTGAATGGAAAGCTTTCTACATCGTAAAAGAAGACATGGTCTTATTCCCAACAGGCAAAATGCTTTGCGGAATTGTTCCGGCGCATTTTGCAGAAGTGTGGCAGCTGCTGCGAACAGCATGGAGTGTTAAGATTTGACACTTTTTTTTTTTCTTCCTTAAGGATATAGCCATTTGGGGAGGCTCAGAAACTGTTGTCAGAATTTTACTATTCATCCATTTAATAAATCCTTTTAAAATGATTATTGCTCTAGGATCTAAATCAAACTTTTTAAAGTTTTGAATCTGTAAAGAAGATGGCTTAGCCCAAGGTTTTAGTTAGGAAACACGGGATCTCCTCCAGTTTAATATACAAATTCAAATAAGGCCAGTTAGGAGGAAAGGTTGTTATCATTCGGAGAGTGTCGAGCAGCTCCCATAAACTGAATTGAGACTTAATCCACTCCGTAGTAAATATAATACCACATCATGAAACCTGAAACTACCAATCAGAGTATTGTACCATTTTCAGAAGCACAAGTATTGAGGCCAGACTGACTTGTACTCAACTCACACCATGTCCCCAACACAAAAGAGTTATTGGCAAGAAACTTCAGACTGCTGGGGCTCAGTTTGTTCATCTATGAAGTGGGAATTAAAATATACCTCATAAGGCTGCTCTGAGGAATCAAAGAGATAATATAGGCAATATGGTTAGCAGAGTGTGTAGCATAAAAAGTGCTCAATAAGGTAGACTTTATAAAAAACAAAGCATGTGTTAACCATTATAAACAAATGGAAAGATTAAAATAGGTGTAGCAACAGCATGTCATCAAATAACTCAATGGTTCCTGATGCTGAGTTTTCTCCCGTATTTCCTCAGGATAGAAGAGAAATTCCTTGGAAAAAATACAAATTTGAATGTCTCACTTTAAGATATAGACATCCTTCAGCTAACACTCTCCCAAGACTAAGGGTAATTCCTCAAGGCTCTCGTTCACTTAGAAATAAAAATGAAAAGCAACTATAAAGAATCATTCATTGTAACAAAGGGTAAGTTTATAAGTAGGAAGCTATGACAGGTGGGGTGCAAAGGAAAATTAATGAAGTATGTGAAAGAGCGGGGATCTCTGCTTCTATCCCAGGTATTTGCTATCTGGAGAACTCCTCTCAAAAGTCCCCAGACCAACAGAGAAAGGCTGGATTTACTGTTGAGATGTTCATTTCCATCTACCACTTTGACCAGAAATCAGAATTGACAAAAACTATTTGTTAGTTTCACCAATTCCCTGATTACCAAAGGGCATGTGAACTGAAACAAGCTTTACAGATCAACCAGTTCCCAGCAGGTATTGCAAACGTCTTCCATTTGTTAATAGGCAGAATGAAAGAGCAGGGAGCAGGGTCCAGTCTCTGCTACAGCCCAGAGCTATGTCACTGTGGAAATCCCCACCTACGGGGATAGGCATGACGGCCTCTTGGAACCAGATCTGGTTTCCCGCACATCCAGCCTCCCAGCACATGTAAGCAGTTAGATTTCTCGTCATTACTGCATTTGAACTTTAAGAATTTGGAAACTGTCAACATAGAGCTCTCTGCTCCTGAATTAATTTTATTTCTTGCTCCAACAATCAAACTTCCTGCTTGTAAAGCCGAGATATAAACCTCCTTTTTACATAAATTTGAAATGAAGCGTAGTTCAGTAACAATAATCAATGTATTAAAATGTAATCATACTCAGAGGAAGCTCCTCCCTTGCAAAAGGTATCAAGGTAAAATTGCAAAGCACGTTGATTATTTAAATATGGATATTAAACAAATCATAATTATATCCCTAATAACTGTGTGTGGGCCTAAGTATTAGCGAGATAGATTTCGATTACATATATTCAATATATTTATACTATTACTATAGATATCCAAGGAGACTCTACTCAAAAAAACCCATTACTTGAAATTAGAAGAAACTAAAATTGTAAAATATGGATCAATCAATTAAACTAGGAGAGTGACCTGAACCATTTTTTAAAGTGGTTTGTTTATAAATATGTGATCACACAATGAACAAAATTCTCTAGGAAAAAAGGATCCACAGATGCCAATGAGTCACATCAAGACAAAAATTGTCTTTGCATGTCTTCCATGGAAGCCCTCATTATAGAAGATTCCTGATATAAATGAAGACTATTTTTCAAAAATCTTAAACCTTCTACCTTCATACAGAATGATGTCCAAGCTGCTAATGCATCAAAAACCTTGACAACACCTATTACTAATTTATTTTAATTCAAAACAATCATGAGTGGCATACCAGAGAGACAGGAAGCTTTGTACCTGAGTAAAAAACCCTTACCCTCAAGGAGCTCCAAGTGAAAATACATCTCCGAGTGCTGCCTATAATACAATGTGATATACTAGGCCAGCATTTTATGGGAATCGAGGTAAAAAGCCAAGATGAAAAGTCGGGAGGAAGGCATCCCGAGTGAGCCTTCAGTCTAAACCAGGAGGAGATATAAAGTGCATGACCTGATGATATATATGGTAATACAAGGATTAGACCACAGAATGCACAGAGGTAGTACAGTTGAATATAAACCTGCAAAGACTAATTGTGAAAAGCCTTGGGCCCCATGGGAGATAGTTTAGAACTTTTCCAATGGGGAAACAGCCAAGGGATATTTTAGTGCAGGGAAGTGACGATCGGAATTGTGTTTTGGAAAGACAGTTCTGGTGGAAAGATCAGACTGGGTGGGGCAGAGACCTGACAAATAGAAGCGAGCTAGGGGGCCAACGTAACTGTTCAAGTGAGAAATGATGGGGGCGAACCAGGGCAATAAAGTGAAAGGGGGTGTAAGGAGTGAGCACTGATAGAACCGGAATGGATATGGAAGAGAAGGATCACCAAAGACAAGCAGGCCATTTCCAGCTTGAGTGACTAGATGGATGGTGAGGCTGTTAACTGACAGAGGAAATTTCAGAGGATAACATTCTGAAATTAGCCAGAATTTTTAAAACATCACTATCCTATATATGTTCATTGGAGAAAATGTTATGACATCCAAGTTAAATAAAAGTATGCCTAGGTTAGCATTGGAATTAAGTAAACTTTGACATTTTCAATTCAAGCAAACATACCCTTCTTAGCTAAATCCACAGTCAAAACTCTACTTTCTACATGGTAACAGCTCACGAAGTTTCTTAAGATATACCTTTATGCTCTCTTTTCTCTAATTATTTCCTATGAATATCCTGTGTTTGTAAATCAGACCTTCCCAAGCCCTAGAATTTAAATAGCAGTACAAATATGTTATACTGTTCTCAAAGAACATGTATGTTTAGAGCTCATGTGCAGCACTCCAACTGTGCCACTAAAAATTACCAGAAAAGGACTGTGTAAATGCATGTGGATGCAGAAAATAGAAGGAAAAGAAATGCAACCTCTTCCCACAGTGTTATAATTTGGCCCTCATAAATTTCCTGGAAGAAGAAGGAATTGGAGCAGGCAGGTGTAAAGATGAGTCAGGCTGCAGACATGGCAGTTACCTGAGAGCTGGAGTGGTTTGGGAGACGTTTATAAAAGAGAGAAGACAAGCTTAAGGGAATGGATACATTACCTTCAACATCATGACTCAGGTAATTACGCACTTCGTTCAAAATGAAGTTGATGTCTTCTTCCGAAGGAATAGGATGGTGTGTAATATCGGTTGGAGTGTCGGTAGTGCCAGCTATAGTCATCTTTTGCCACGGTAAGAAGAAAATAACTCGCCCATCACTGGTCGCTGGGTCAAGAAGTCCCATGCTCTCTGGGCTGAGATAAAAGGAACATTTTTTTATTTTTGAAATTAGTAAAAATTTAATCTTAATCTACAACCTATTTTATTCATCACATCTCATATAAACAAACAAGAACAACATGAGCTATTATTTTTACTGCCACTAAATTAACCTAAAAATTCCTTTAAAAACAAAATTGGCCCAGGCTGTGTGTCAGTTCTGTGGAGCATCATCCTATACACTAAAAGGTTGCAGGTTAAATTCCCATCCAGGGCACACACCTAGGTTGCGGGTTCAATCCCCAGTCAGTACATATATGGAGAGCAACCAATCAATTTCTCTCTCTCTCTCTTTCTCTGGGTTCAATCCCTAGTCAGTACATATATGGAGAGCAACCAATCAATCTCTCTCTCTCTCTCTCTCTCTCTCTCTCTCTCTCTCTCTCTCTCTCTTTCCCTCTCCCCCCACCCCTCCCCCTTTCTCTGTAAAAATCAATTAAAAACATATTCTCTAGTGAGGATAAAAAATAAATTAAAAAAAAAAAACACTTTGGTAACAAAAAGTAATGGAGCAAGTGTGATAATGCTAACATTCCACAGTAGAACCAACCCTTCCCATCTCAGAAATGCAAGGTTAATTATGAAAATGGACTTCAAGTTACAATTGTTTGGGATTTTATATTCCTTGGACAATTCACATGAGATAATGTCAGCGAGATAAATGTCTATAATTTCTTTTATGATGGTCAATTAAAGATAGCTCTTCAACCTTTTTTAAAGTCTATGAAAAGTATTTTCCTGGGACATTTGACATTTGGCACATCTTTTAGTAGAAGGTCTCAGAAGCACATGAGAAAAGTGAAGGGTCCACTTTCTAGAAACTAAAATGTAATCAAAAAGTTCTTTACTTATTTTTACCTAGATCAGTGGTTCTCAACCTTTCTAATGCCGCGACCCTTTAATACAGTTCCTCATGTTGTGGTGACCCCCAATTTCATTGTTACAAATTGAACATAATTAAAGCATAGTGATTAATCACAAAAACAATGTGTAATTATATATGTGTTTTGCGATGGTCTTAGGCGACCCCTGTGAAAGGGTCGTTTGACCCCCCCCCCCAAGGGGTCGCGACCCACAGGTTGAGAACCGCTGACCTAGATGACCTTGTACCACTTGACCAAATATGAGATTTCTTACTTTATTTCAATTTTACAGAAATCTCAAGCAGTACAGCCATAAGAAAGGGGCTCAGTTTTCTACTACTAAAATAATAATGTACTAGGATAAGGCCAAAAAGGAGAACGTGATGAAAATCTTTACACGGAGAGAAGGCACTAGTGCATCATGCTATGAAATCGAAGTTCAAGGATGCCTCTTCTGACAGATTACATAAAATCTTCCAAAGTATTAATCAAGAATTTTCACTAACATGTGCTTATATTCTAAAACCAAATTAGAAAACACACTTGAAAGGAGAGGCAACTATAAAAAAATTTAACAAAACCCCATCCAATAGTGTTATTAAATCACTAGAAACTATTATTTGAATGTATTCATTAACCATTCAAAGACATTTGGAGAAGTTGTTAAAGGAGTGGAAGGAATCTGAAAGTATCTTATTCAAATAGGACACGACAAATCTTCAGAAGGCTGTTTCTATTTGACTGAATTCTCAAAGCAAGCCAGGGTTAACAGTATTTACCGGGAGCTATTTTCAGCTTCTATTAATGCAACTTCTGAAATAGGAAACACAATTCTATTTGGTTTAAATAAATTTTTAAGATATCTCTCTTATACCCACAAACTTAAAAGGGCATATAGTCAACCTTTTATGTTTATCATTCCCTTTAAAATTTTTTTAATCCCAATTGATTCACATACATAAAGATTAGACAATAACAACTCCTAAAATAAAAAATATTGTTTTGCCCTGGTCAGTGTTGTTCAGTTGGTTAGCACATCGTCCTGTACACTAAAAGGTGGTGGGTTCTATTCCCAGTCAGTGCATACACCCAGGTTTTGGGTTTGATCCCCAGTCAAGGCTCATGCGGGAAGCAACTGATCAATGTTTCTCACATGTCATATCTCTCTCTCTCTCTCTCTCTCTCTCTCTCTCTCTCTCTCTCTCTTCCTCTTCCTCTTTCTGTCTCTCTCCCTTTCTCTTGTTCTCTCTAAAATCATTTAAAAAAAAAAAGTCTTATGAAAAGGAAATCCACAGTAAGCTTAGCTAATGCACTTTCTTTAAACCACAAGGAATACTAATCTTTCTTTGCAAAACCCATCAGCCTCATGATATGCCTGCTATGTCTATACAGCCTTTGGAGAAAGAAATCACTGTCTACAACCTACTTGAAAGACACAGAGGAGAGAGGGCCACAGTCCCCACTTAGCACATGCAAAAAGCACCACAGAAGTATGTCAGTCATTTAAAACTTCAACTAAGATTTCATCTTTACTCAGGGTTACTTAAAGAAGATATTTTTACTTTCATTTTTATATATTGAAAACTATAAGTCTGGAGTATTTTCAGCCTCTGTATGACTATTTTTTTCTTTATATTTATTATAAGATTCTCTTAAAATCTTAAAAGAAATTAGTTAAGTCTGTGTTTTGTAAGCACCTAATTTGATCCTGGGTTAATATGCCCTTACATTAAATCAGTCACTTTGGGATTGGAAATTTAACTCATTCAGAGTTCAAGGTTTCAATTTTGTAAGTAGTACTATATTGAAACAAAAAAATAAATTCCATATTCCAACAAATTATATCTTGGCATATATTATACATTATCTTGGCATATCTTATACATGGTCATCTTTATAGACTAGATATCATGTAATACGCCTATATAACTCAATAAACCTCATCAACTTCAGCATAAAATTATAATATACAGCAACCTAGACATGAAATGCTGTTAGAAAAGCATAACTACTGAATCCTTTAAAACCTTCCAATGCAATAAAAGCAGTTTAAAGGGTGAAGGTGATGGTTACCAACACACGTAACTGGAACCTGTAGAGAATCAACTGCTTAAGTGAAGACATATGTGTCAAACATAAAATTAACAAGCACAGAGGGAAGACAAAGCTATTAATGTCTGGTATAAAAATTTAAGAATCCATTTGGAAATAGCTTTCATCAGTTCTAAATTACCTAATTCATGCTCTCCCTTAGGGAAAAGTTTGTTTTCTTATAAAGAATTAATTCTGCACCGTTACACTAAAGTTTGAAAATGGATATCAACTATGGATATCAACTATAACTGAGTGAGGCATAGGTCTTTTTCAATATGTATGATTCACTTGACATCAGGAGCAAAAAAGCTTCCTGCTAATTTGTGTGTGTGTGTGTGTGTGCATAGGATTAAATGTAACGAACAATTTTCTCATGCAGACTATTGCCTTCCTGAAGTACTAGTACCTATATTTAAACTGAAATCAATTTATTAATTACGTAGCAATCAGTGGTAGAGCTAACAGCATGCAGACACTTATAGGGAAAAAAAACTGACCTCTTGTCAGTGGTAAAAAAACCTTTAGGCTATAAGGAGGAGATGCTTTTCATGCATTTCAGCCATTTGGTGTATTGTTGCTGCTTTCATAAGAGCATAGCCACAACTCTGACGAAAATTCCAGATTTCTTAAGTGAACTAAAAAGTACCTTTAAAAAGAAATGATTTCTGTGTGTTGGGTTTTCTGGCATTAAAATAATTTTTAAAAAGCTGTTACCATGGCCCAAGAGAATTCCACACATGGAATGTTAGGGTCATGACAAGCTTAATAAATGCCATAAAGATACTCTGAAAACAACCCAACAAGATAGACTTATGCATAGTCCTTGCTCCTCATTTAGTAGCCTACACACAAGGAGTCAGTGGCTAATGAGCTCACTGCATTTGCAAACTGAGCAGGTTCTAGTTGAAATGTTAAGTCTTCAGTTATGATCAGGCTGTTTATAGGGCAGCCCCCATCCGTGGTCGGTAAACCACGGCTCACGAGTCACATGCGGCTCTTTGGCCCCTTGAGTGTGGCTCTTCCACAAAATACCATGTGCAGGTGCACACGTACAGTGTGATTGAAACTTCATGGCCCATGTGCAGAAGTCGGTATTTTGTGGAAGAGCCGGTATTTTGTGGAAGAGCCACACTCAAGGGGCCAAAGACCCGCGTGTGGCTCGCGAGCCGCAGTTTGCCAACCACTGGATCCCTAAGGACCTAGTTAAAGCCTTGAGTTATATAATTGCTGAATGTGATTGGTTGATGAACCCAGGGAGATGTTTCCATCTGATATCTCTTCACCCCACCCAAGAGAATGACTTGATATGGAGAGCAAAACTTTCTTCTGGATTGCCAGTATTACAGCTGCTCAAGGTCTGTGCCTTAAGAGGGAATAAACTCTTAATCCAACTTGCATTCCCAAGCAAGAGGCTCATCTGCAATGGAGCTGGAAGGGAACTGGGCTGTCGACCATGCCGCCAAGGTTTCCAGCAGGTTGTGTAGTAGTTGCAGGTCAAAGTGATAACTAAATATGGGGATATTTATTTCTCCCAAAGTAGAATGAAAATGATTTTTTTTATCCTCACCTGAGGATATTTTTTTCCATTGATTTTAGAAAGAATAGAAGAGAGGGAGGGGGTTGGAGGGAAAGAGAGAAAGAGAGATGCGAGGCATTATCAATTGGTTGTTTCCTGAACAACCAGAGTTGGGATCAAACCTACAACCCAGGTACGTGCCCTTAACTGGGAATTAAGCCTGAAACCTCTCAGTATGTGAATGGACACTCTAACCAGCCAGGGCAATAGATGTTTTTATTTCATCTCTATCCCTAACCATTTCTCTGTTTCTGACTATCTATGTTATTATGATGAATTAGAAATTATATCTGATTTTTACTTGCTATAATATTTTTCAAAATAATTTCAGAAGTTTTAAACATAAAAATACCTAAGTGGTTCTTATTTTCAAATTCTTCCTAAGTAAATTTGGGTGTTTTATAAAATTAACTTTTTAATTAAAAAGTCCTTTATGAGCCCTAGCTGGTTTGGGTCAATGCATAGAGCGTCGGCCTGTGAACTGAAAGGGCCCAGGTTCGATTCCAGTCAAGGGCACATGCCCGGGTTGTGGGCTCGATCCCCAGTGGGGGACTTGCAAGAGGCAGCCGATCAATGATTCTCTCTCATCATGGATGTTTCTATCTCTCTCTCCCTCTTCCTTCCTCTCTGAAATATATATATATATATATATATATATATATATATATATATATATATATTAAAGTCCTTTATGAAAATTTTTGCAAAATTAAATTTTAATGTTTTAATGAAAATTCTGAAACACTAAGGCTTAATCTCTGAAGATGACTACACTAAAGAAAGTACACAAATGGTTCCCAAATCATTAACTCGTAGAAAGGAGTATTGCCATTAAAGCTAAGAAATTGTATTTTGTCTTATGGATGAGTTCCTTTACTTATTTCTCCTCTTTTTTTTTTTTTTTTTTTTTTTTTTAGTTGACATACAATATTACATTAGTTTCTGGTGTACAACATAGAGATTAGACATATTTCTCCGCATCGGTTATTAAGAAAGGTGAGCTAAAAGACTAAACACAGGCAATGCCTGTGCCCTTCACTCTTTGGCGACAATCAGAGCTGGAATGCAGTACCTGTAGTAACCAGGCATCACGATGTGGACCCCAGCACTCGGCTGGCAGATAGTTGCGGCGTCCTTATCATCCATTTGGCGCACAGCGTCTGTGAAAGGTCCCGTGGCATTGATAACACATTTGGCTCTCACGTCAAATTCCTGTCCTGTGGAAGAAAGCAGCATCAATCACACACCCCATTTGTTTCTCTGCTCACGGGTGCTTTGGGTTATTAATTCATCTATTAACTCCATCTATGGCAAAGTATATCGTATACCGCACTAAGTGACATGAGCAGCCAGAGTTATTGAAAAGCCACACAAAAGGCTCGCACCTGAGTAAATGTTCCAAAACCAAGTCCAAACTGAGGGACTGGGGGGAGAGCATGCCGCTTTTTCATTTCAGCTCTCAGTTATTTTGCAAAATGCCTCGCATCCAAGTGCCAAATATGAAGAAAATGAGATGAGTAAATAAGCTGCTTTCTCTTTAAAACTCAAATGTGTAAGCAGTGTTGCCGCGAGACAATATGTTTCCCATTGCTGGTTTTGTGTAAAGAAAGAATGCAGTTTTGAAAGGGCGCCTACATGGCCTTAGACTCAGGACAAGAATGAAAGTCTAACCAAAGCGAAGTGATTGACTCTAACGTGCAAATGCACTGTTTATGTCATGGAAAATGATACTTTGAAACTTGCACGTTTATTTTGTTTTAACATGTTTCTGTAAAGAAAACCAAATGCATTCATAGCTGTGGGGGTTTTGTGGGCATTTATTATTTTCGCATTTTATTATCATCACCATCAGCATCATTATTTGGGTAAACTGCCAGGTCCCACAAGGGAAAATTTTCACGTGAAACCAGTCACTGTTGACAATAAGGATATAATTAAGATGACTCTGAAATCTGCTTAAGTCAAATCAAAGTGACAGAAAAATTATAATTCAGTCATTACACAGGCAAGGCAAGAGGCGAAGAAGAGCTCCCTGCCAGAGCCTTGGCATACCTGTGAGTATGTCCTTGCACCGCGCGCCGCTCACGCGCTCTTTCCCTGTTTGGGGGTCTGTCTTCTTCAGCAGGCTCAGGACCTCCATGTAATTGGCTGTGGCAGCCCCATACCTGGCAGCAGTGAGAGCAATGGCAAGGTTCATCCGTGCGTCGTTGTGCTGTCCTGCAGCAGGAAAAGAGGAGGGACAGGAGTCACCTCGAGCCACAGGCTGGTGGCTCAGAAGTGTGTCACAGCAGATATGTCACATCTGACCCTGTCACCCAGGATATAAATGATGGCTGGTCAGCTCTAGAGGGCAGGATTTAAAAATACACAGTCATTCTCGGTCAGGCATTTACCTGCCCCTTCAGCAAGCGCACTTTTGCGCGGCGGAAAGGGAGAAAAATACCCTTTCCTGCAGAGCTCAGACCGATTATCTGAAAGTTAAGCAATAAGTAATTATTCTCTCAGTTTGGGGAACATATGTATATGTCAGACTTTTCCTAATACAGACAACCCTTATGCACGAAAGAGAAGCAATTCAAAACTTCAGAATATTTGACACCCCAACTGGTGTTGATTAACAATTTTTATGAGTATGTGCGCTATCTAATATTCAAAATCAAGAGCTTATTCTTCCATACAGAATCTCTGAGTATTCTATAAAAGGATTTTTTTTCTGGGTCTGAATTTTGATCAGAGCTCCTTAACATGTAACTTTTTTTTTTTTAATCGCACACATAAAAGGTAAGAAATTAAGCAGGGCAAAATTTAATTACAGAACAATTCCTACCTGTATTGTTAAAGATTTATTGCTGAAAAAATCCTAGTTAAAGAAAACTAAGGGGGAGGAGAAGGGGGGGAAAGATGATTAATCACTTTAAAATACTGGCATCACTAGAGACTTTTTCTATTTATTATTGCCAGTGGAGTTAACGCTGACCAGGAAGAATTACTCTACATTGCAGGGGCCAGGTTCTCTGTGCCCTGAATAATTAATTACCCAGGGCTAGATGTATTGAAGCAGGGTTCAAATTCCCACACACTGGGATCAGTTCTATCAAGATAATACTGATAAAGGGATGAATTTGTAATGAATATTGTTGTTGATTTATGTTGCCAGCATACCAAACATTTAGTATAAATGGTTTATGTAAAGTTTCTTCCTTGTGATTCAGTCTGTGCAGAGCCAGAAGCACAACACAGGTAATCTGTTCCAGCTAAAAGGGCAAAGTTATAAAGAGAGAATCGATGACTGAGATGCCGCCGCCCCTCCCCACAAACATCTTATTCTAAGACCGCTGGACTAATACAACCCGCCAAGAACCTTTCCTTCAAAATGAAATCCTCTTATCAAGTGAAGAGCACATATTAAACCTCAACATGCAGAATGAAAAGTTATTTTATAAAAAAAATTAGTAGAAGGAAAGTAGGAGAAAGAAAACAACAGCGGCCTTGGGACCTGAGCTAGAAGTAGGAAGAAGGGTAGCATGTCTATCAATTTCAACTTAGCGTGACCCCGAAGCTGCTATTAGAACAGTCAGTAGGTGTATTTCATGTTTAAGAAACCAACTTTTATTAATGTAGGGCTCCTTACTTAAAATTGGAATATATTCCACAAAGTTAAATGCATACAGAATCCAAAGCAACAAAATAAAAAATCCACTAGAGCCCAGCAGGCATAGCTCAGTGGTTGAGGATCGGGCGACCTAGGAACCAGGAGGTCATGGTTGGTTTCCAGGTCAGGGCACAAGCACGGGTTGCGGACTCGATCCCCAGTGTGGGGCAGGCAAGAGGCAGCCGATCAATCTCTCTTCCTTTCTCTCTGAAATCAATAAAATAAAATAAAAAACTTTAAAAAAATTCTACTATAGATCTTCTCTTTAAAGAAATTATACATCTAAAGAGGGTGAGTACCCATCCCATCCAATCTTTCTAGTAGATGTATTCACATAACAGTGAAACACATCGCGGGCAATTCAAAAAGCCCAGGGCCTGTTAGTGCAGTGGGAAACCCTCACCCACCCAGATGCGCCTTGATGTACACACATGGCAGGTCTCCGGAAAGCCATGTGTGACTCGGCTATTTTGAATCCTGCATGAAGTCACTATTCAAAGGAACCAGACAGAAATCCCATTTATTAAATGACAGATGCCCTTGTAAAATGGTATCTCTATTACACAATCATCTGGTAATAAAACTCTCTAAGTTCTGAAAATACAAAATCTTTCTTTTAATGCCTTTTAAAATATAAAATCTCACTGGATCCGTACTCGTATAGTTCATCATGCTCTGCGGCTTCTATACTAAGAAAAGCCTCCCTAATTAGCTTTCGAATCCCAATACTTTTTTAAAAATCTTTATTATTGAAAGCATTACTTATGTCACCTTGTTTCCCCCAATGTGAGATTTTCTTTTCTAGTGGACCTATCTGATCAGACCGCATGAGGGTTAAGTTCACACTAAGTCCCAATACTTTTGAAGGTAAACAAGATCAAGCTCAGTTAAAGTGTGAGGGGGAAACCAGTTCCTTTCCTCCTTCTTTTCCACACCTGCCCTGATACCCAGCAGCACCTGCTTTGACTCGAATCAGGTACGTCACTTATTTATGAAGGGCTTCATCGTATAGCCCTCATCTGCCACATTTCCACTCCCATTATTCTCACTGCCTAGGACTATGAAATCATTTGCAAATTCCTAAACATCTGTGTTATTTCACAACTTCTTGCCTTCACCCACATTCATTCTTCTGGCTGCAGTACCATGGTGGAAGCTCTGGGCAATTCCTATTCATCTCTCATGATCTGGTTCAAGCATCTCCCCATGAAGTCTCCTTTTCTCTGCAGCCCTCCAAGGCAACGTTGCTTATTCCTTCTTCTGAGTCAACATTATAGCGTGTGCATACCTTTTTTATAATCTTTATGATACTACATTCATCCATATGTCCATCAGCTTAAAAAACAATAAGCTTTGGCAAATGCAGGGACAAATGCAGGGAACACCCAAGTGGTGAGAGAGATACAGGTGTCTCTAGTCTCACAGAACTTACATCACATTGCAATTACTGTATGATTTGCCATGTTCCCTCATTCCAGTTGTGGGAAGTCAGGAAGCTTTACTTGTTCATCTTTCTTTTTTCTTGTTAGTACCCAACACAGAACAGGTATCCAAGAGGTTTTAAGTGTAGACAAAATCCATAAATAAATAAGATTAATTTATAGCCTTAGATATATAGTCTTAATTTTTTCATAATTATATACAAATTTTATAAAATTGTCTCGTCTATATAGATTTACAGTTTTATCTCTAACTATGAATGCTTTGTCTGGTGTTAAAGAATTTCAGACCTCAATGAGTTGGTTGCAAGAAGTTTTAAGGGGAGCAGGGAAACCTAGAAATGTGTAAAATCTGAACTTAAACCCAAAGTGGGATGAAAGGAGAAATGGTTATGTATGATTCCCTCAAGACTTATCCCACAAGTTTCTCCTTACTCTGCAGGGGAAAAGCAAATCCAGTTATTATAAGCTTCTAGAAATTGATGAATACGTTGAGTTTCCTCTGGGCCCAGGAGCTCACACCTCCACCCAGAAGTTCCCTTCTTTGCAGACATTCAGCTTAATTCATTTCCCTCCTTGGATTCAGGGTAGATCTCCTCCCCTACCCACATTCAAGTCAGCCTGTACCCTGAGATACCCAGATGCTTGCAGTGTGTGCTTCCTGGGATAAGTGGGATGTCTTCACCCTTCTTAACTAAATTCCTCCTAGCCCCCCATTCCTGACATTTTGCAAGGTATCTGCATGCCTCCTGTAATTTCGTTTCTGGAGAAAAAAGTTTTTGACAAACAGTGCATGTCATTGGAATGCGCTACAACAATCTCACCTCCCCCACCCAATTGATCTGCTTATTAAGTTTGGATTTTCCAATCTGTTTCCTCAGAGCCAGGCAACATACTATTCACTAATCAGCGAATAGCTTTACGTTGGCACTTACACAAGGGCCCAGACGGGGACTGTGAAAATCTGTTTCCTACTCTTCTCCTTTTGCACTTGAAATCTTACATATGTGCACATTCTGAACTTGCAGTGCTTCTGAGAGGAAGCACAGAAGAGGTGGAACTATAACTGTTTTCCCTTGTTTAGAAAAACAAAATGTTCAATCAACCCACTGAACAGAATGTAGGTCAGCGGTGGTAGAGAAGGATTTTTGCCTTCATCCTCAATGGCCTCGCACACAGGTTAGTGGGAGATATTTGGGGTGGAAAATATTTTAGGATGCAATCATAGGATAGACCTCAAGTATAAATATTTTGGAGACATAGCAATATTGCTCTACTCAGAGGGTTTCAAAGTTTGGCAGCTAAGTTATCATGTAAAACAGTTGGAAAAAGAGAAGTAGTCATTGAAAGTGTAAACGGTATGAAGAATGAGTAAATATGAAAATCCCTAGGTAACAAATTACCTGGCATTTTCCTGGTCCTTTGGATCTAAAATTCTACAGTGCTGTGAAATTCTACATACAATCTTATTTTAATACAGCATACTTTAAAATGGGCATGCACAGTGCACAGACCTATCCATATGGACCCAGGAATTTGTACAGAAAGTCTAATTGTTAGAAAAAAACAGTCCTTGATTAAAATAACACCTGTCGAAAATTCATAGGCAGTTAAAATTGCCACAAGAAATGTTGAGAACATTCCCTTCCATCTCCCTGTGGCCTGACCCTGCTTCTGGAAGGGGGAAAAAAGGATGCATGAAAGAAAGAATACTTCCTCAAAGATTTCATCCCATTTCCAACAAAACCCACAGGGCACGCTTAATTGTCTCAGACTGACAGTGTCACAGTGACCTCTCGGGCAGCTTCTCTTAAGCAGTTAGACAAAGACGATTCAAAGGCTAACAACCCACCAAACTCAAGCTGATTTCATATAATCATTATATTTAAAATGTCCCTGTCTAATGGGAAGAGTGCCGATAGAGGCAGAGTAAAAAGGTGTGTGTGTGTAAGGAGATGACTAAATTCTGGTTTAAGTACATATGATGAATACACGTGAAGAGGAAAACAACATGAGAACCTATTTCAGAGTAAATTATGACAACAATGCATTTCCATAAGTAAATTACGGCTAGTGGCAGGGGTGAGGGAAACAGTTCAGCACCTCACAAGACATATTGGTGAGTGGCTCTGGACTTGGAATGACTGGGTCACACGTTTTGGTACTTCTCTGGGCTTCGGTGTCCTATAAAAGGAGAGGAGTTGGGTGGCCCCTCTGAAAATATACAAAAATAGCTGATCTTCAATAGCTAGCTACTCTTTTCAATACTTCAAATTTTTTCATTTCTGGTGTCTCTGACTTTGCCCCCAATATGTCTAAAAAGAGAATGGGCATTAATAAAGACCAAAAACAGGTGCTTTATAAAGTAAATCAGAAAAATAAAATCAGAAGTCATGTTCTTACATTAGATATGGAGTTACAATGCAATCGTGATTTGATTGGTCTTTATGGGCTATGTAGTACTAGTCTATTGCAAAAGTGCCCCAATTCTTCACCCCTCCTTGCAGCCATGCCCTTTGCCACGTGTCTTCACAGCGTCTTCTCCCACTCTGACTCTGGACTCAGCCATGTGAAATGGTTTGGGTCAATGGAATGTCAGTGGATGTGAGGAAAAAAAAGAAAAGGGAAGCTCTTCAAATGCTATGAAAAGGACATCCCCAGGCTGACCTGCTGGTACCAGGAGGACAATGAGAGGCATGTGGCAAGTTGCTGCAGTCATTCATTCCAGCCACGGCCATCCTATACCAGCTAGTAGACCTGAGTGCAAGTTGAGCCGAGAGCAGAAAAATCTCTGAACCAACCTAAGACAAGATCAGAAGAACCTGACTGCTCCAGTGCATTAGCAGTAACTCCTAATTGTTTTTGTGCTACTGAGGACTAAGGGTTGTTTGTTGTGTGGAATTGTGGCAACAGGTAACTTATACAAGCAATGTAACCATTTCTCTTATATACTCCCAACTGAACGATGGGTTATAGCCTCAAACTGCATTATAAGATGGCTATTTAGAACACAATTCAGCCCTAGCCAGTTTTGCTTGGTAGTTAGAGTGCTGGCCATCAAACCGAAGAGTTGTGGGTTCGATTCCCATACCTCAGTTGTAGGCTCAATCCCCAGCCCCAGTCTAGCAATGTTTCTCTCTCTGTGTCTCTCCCCTCCCCCCCCCTCTCTCTCTCTCAAAAAAAAAGGGGGGGAGGGGGCGGGGGACACACAAAAACGTACACTCAGGTGAGGATTAACAACAACCCAAAAAAAGGACACAATTCATTTTCCTGTAAAAATGCCATAAATAAAACATGGTGAGTTGATTAGTTTGTGCCACAAGAGCTATTTAGTGCATATGGTGTTTGAATAAGGGAATCGGTCATTATTCCAAAGCCTCAATGCCGACCACTCCCTCTCACTGACCCTCAATCTCCAGGCTGACCCCAGTGCCCATCCTCAAACACAACTCTGCTCTTTCACACCTCTGGCTTGTTGCTCATGTTGTCCCTACTCCACGGAACTTCTTGCCCTACCTTTACACTATCCAACTTTTCATCTTTCCTTCACCAAACCTTCCCAGACTCCAATCAGTCACAAGAGCCTTGTCTCCTCTGTGCTTCCATGGCACTTTATAAGCACATTTATTACAGCACAAACTATTTTCTCAACATTTGCATTGAACACTCATTAATTGGGCAAACATGTACTCAATGCTTTTAATGTACCACGGATTATCCTAGGAACCGGGTTTACAACAGGCACACAAATAGTCACTGCAGACTATTGGAGGTTCCTAAAAGAACAGAGAGCACCTTATTAATTTTGTTTTCACAGCACCTACCGTAGCATTTGCTACCTAGTAGATATTCAAATATTTGTTGAACAAATGAATGAATGAGTTAATGGACATGAATATGGAACATAATCACTGGTCAAATAAAGGAAATGTGCTCACGGCTGAGATATTCTAGGAACAGTCCCCAACCCCTCAGTACTACCCCCGCTAAAGACTGTGTTCTCCACGAAACCAAGGGGCTGTTGTCTGTCTACCTAGCTCCCAGACAATGGAAGCAGCATGTCTCCTATCACAAAATCTCTGGTGAAAACAGAAGCAAAAAGAGAAGGCCAGTGACAGAGTTAAGGCAAGCGTGTGGTGTATAATTAGGACAGCAAGTGGCAGATCCCTTTAACAAATATTGACCTAGTACATATTGTGAGCCAGGCACGATGCTAGGCACTAGGGCAGCCGTGGGCAAACTACGTCCCGCGGGCCGGATTTGGCCCGTTTTAAATGAATAAAACTAAAAAAAAAAATAAAAAAAAAGACCGTACCCTTTTATGTAATGATGTTTACTTTGAATTTATATTAGTTCACACAAACACTCCATCCATGCTTTTGTTCCGGCCCTCCGGTCCAGTTTAAGAACCCATTGTGGCCCTCGAGTCAAAAAGTTTGCCCACCTCTGCACTAGGGAATCCACCAAGGAGGGAGAATAGGACTACCCTGGTCTCTGAGCTATGAAACCACATGGAGAAGACATAAAAATCAACCAAAATAAAGCAGTAAGATTATTAAAAATGGCAATAATGGCAGTAAAGGAGGAATAGGTGGCAGGGGGAGCAACTCCCTGGGCCGGGGCTATATTTTAGGCAGGGCTGTTAGGGAAAGTGGTCAAGATGAGCAAGAAGTAGAGAAAATGCAAAGAAGAGAAGTCCTAACAGCAAGACCACTTTCTATCAACTGTAATCACTGCTAATTTTCAATTATATCCAAAGCTTACATGAAGCATAAACTACCAGAAATGTGACTATGGTATTAACACAACTCCAAAGTGCTGGGAAAGTGATTTTTTTTTTACTCATACTTTACTCGCCTATATTTTAAATATACTTATCAGGAATTAAATTTTTTAAATCTTCCTGGGTTAATGTACACTATTCCAGCAAATGTCTTCTAGTATAGACTGGTAAAACTCAAAACAAAAGCATAATACTCAAAGTTTATGAATTGGAGTAATTTGCTGTCACTTATCCACACTACAGTTCTCAGGAAGGGGCACGTGTTAGCACTAAGCATGTAATCATTTTTATTATTAAATACAAAGGTACAATTAAATACAGGTACAGGATGTGACCTGCATCATAATTCTGCCCCGCCTTTCTCTTTGCAATATCCTTTTCATTATCCTGGGCCTTTTGTTCCTTCATGCTTCTTTTGTTTCTCCCTAAGTTCTTGGATAAGCTATTTACAATCTAAATAATTAGCAATCAGCGTGGATCTGTGGTCTTTGACCCCATGCAAACGAAACATTGTGAAGTGCCTTCACGTGACATATTTAAGCACATAAAGCTTCTCTTCCCTCACGACTTCCCTTTCTTGAAAAGTTTTAAATGAATCTAATAAAGAGTAAGTTTTCTACTTTTCAGATACTTAGAAATCAGCTAGAGCTGAACAAATAAAAGCCACATGTAAACTGCAAACAACAGAATGTTTGGGTTTTCATCAGCTATATCTGTGCAAATGTGTTCTATGTCAGTTTACAATGGCTACCAGGACAATTCATTCTCTCTCTAGCGCAAACCAAAAGTAGGCTTTTATACTTTTAAGGACAAGGGGAAAGGAGCAATGTGACCAAAGCAATTAACTGAAATGAGGTGAAAAGTCAGAACGCATGACCCACTAGGGAGACTCTTGCAGACCATTCAGCCATGTGGCCTGAAGCCACAGGTCACCGGCCTTGGTTGTTGGTGAAATGCACAAAAGTCCCTGAGAAGCCACCTTAGCATGTCTGGCTTTGGGGGCAAAGGTCTCGCTTTACTGAAAGCTGCAGTCTGGAACATACGGCATCTGAACCCCAGGTGTTCTGCAAATGCTTGCGTTTTGTCTCTTTTACAAATATGTATTGAACGGGCTGGCTCAGTGCTCTAGGGCTCTGCGCTACAAGAGCAAGTGTATCGTCTGACTTGGAAAAGTCACGCGTTCCAAAAAGTCTCTCCACTGCCTAGCACGCGTCCTTTCTCTTGCCTCTGCAGTTTTCCTAAAACATCACCAAAGACAGTGCTCCGGCCATATCTCTGTCTCCTTCCCTCGTGTTATAGGAAGATTTGCAAGCTTCTTTCAAAGGACTGTGTACATAAGTTCAAGTCCCTTCCTCATCCCCTGGGAAACCTCACGCTAGTTGCTTTCTCTAAGGTTCTTTCCATTCATCTCTGCAGGGGGAGTAGTAATGGGATTGACATAGGTTAACATAAGGAATAAGTGAGACAGGCGATGTATGTTACAACATAACAGTTCTCAGCAAATATTAACTATCATTATTAAAATATTTAAAAATTTACTAGCAAGTCAAGACCACTTTACGCCGTAATGAAAAGATATAGTTGCCTAAAATATTTTTAAAATGTAACGAACTTTTCCTGAAAAATGTCACAATGATCTCTAATCTGTGCACTTCAGGAACACTGCTTGCTCTTTTCGTTTCTTTTTCTCTCTCTTCACTTTTCACCACTGACAAGCAAGGTATTCCTTTGCGTGCGTCACAAAGGTTAGGAAGACCGGAGAATGCTTTTCCATCCAGAGGAAAACAGCGTTGATGGGATAACAGTGTTTCAAAATATTATCATTACCAAATCTTAATCGAGGGGACTTCAGTTTTTACAAAGGAAATCAACACTTGCTATAAATTAGGAAAAGACTCACATCCTAACCCTTCAAACAGTCACTAACTGGATGTTTTTGTAATAGATAATTGTCTGGGTTTGGTTTGTTTGGTATTGCTTTCCAGCATCTGACACCCCCCTCCCCCACTTCTCTCTCTCATGCAAGCCTTGAAGATGGCAGTCTACCCCACCTGCAGGAGAAGGAAGGCGCACGGGAAAACTCAGGCCTCTAACCTGGCACCAGCAACTGGATGCTCTCAATACAGACACCAACCTAGAGACAGTGACCCAGAGCATGGGATGCAGGGAATCCAGTCTGAAGGTGGAGGCAGAGCAGCAGCAGCAACAGAAATGTCAGCAGTGGTGTTAGAACAAGCCTCGATGTACGGTCATCAGCACTAAAGTCTTCAATGGTGTTCCGTTTCTGGAACAGGATTTTGCCTGTGGCTTTAGTTGCTGCGAAACACTTTTGGTCCCTTATTTTTCATTTGTCTTCAGCGTTCCCGTATTTCTGCCTGTTGTTCAACGTCCTCTTAAAAAAAACACTTTTCTCCTTACGTCAGCCAGATTTATTTTTTTGCCTAAGACGGAAAATCTGGGCAAGCCCGGACCTCTGTGCCTCAGTTTCCTCCTTGCTTAAGCCACCGAGTGGAACTTTATCATCACTCGGGATCCTTCGGGCTCTCCCAATTTTATAAGCTGCAATCACAAAATTCCAAATAAACCAACTGAAAACTTAAGAATCTACTTCAAAGTAAACGAAGCCTTTCTGAAAGTAATACACCTTGCATAGAAGGACTGGCGAAAGCGAGTTCTTTCACTTACAAAAGACCCCTTCCAGCCCTCCTCTCCTCATTTGTGTGTGAGTGCATGCACACAACTTTTTACAAACCTGCTGGAATGGCTCAACCTGCCCCAGGGGTGATTCCGAGTGTGAGCTACATAATAAATACATGGAAGTGTGTGCTAAGGACCGGCCGGGGAATTCTAAGTGGGAGCCGCCTTTTGAGAACCTTTATCTGTTGCAGGGCCAGTCCTGTATCTTATCAAATTTCTCTCCCTAATCACGGAAAGATTCCACGCCTTATCAAACTGTTATCGAATCAGCCTGACCAGAGTCCGATGTCCTGATTGTCTGACAGAAATGTGTACGATCACGCTGACATGAACACCCGGCTAACTCCCCGCAGCCCAGGGAGAGCGCGGGCCTGGAGACTCAGCATACCCGAGATGGGGACGCAGCTACCACAGGCTGACACGCGCTTTACCCTTCAGAGCCTGCTCTTCATCCGCACGGGAGGGTTTACACCAGCTCCTCGGCCAACCTTCTAGAGCCACTGAACTAATCCAAGTACCGCATATGGGGAAGCACTTGTAAACTGGAACCATTGTAAGAATGAAGCTATTATTGCCCGACTGGCATGGCTCCATGGTTGTGCATCAGCCTATGAACCAGATCACACTTCGATTCCCAGGCCGGGCACACCCCCCGATTCCCGGGTGGGGCATGCAGGAGGCAGCCAATCAGTGATTCTCTCTCATCATTGATGTTTCTATCTCTCTGTCCTTCCTCTCTGAAATCAATTTAAAAAAACATTTTTTTAAAAGAATGAAGCTATTATGGTACATGAAAATTTCCTTCTATTAATTTACCTTCCCTCTCCCTTTGAGACAGACTTTAATCTGTTATCCAAGTCATTAACATTTCTCAGTATCAGAATAATCTCTTAGCCATCCAGATTCAATGTTTACTACGAAACATTTTGGGGGGCTTCAAACTTTAAAAGAGGCAGAAAAGTATGAATTTAATACTTTTTTCAATGCAAAACAAACCTTCAGGCTCACTTCACAAATATATTTTAACTGGTATTGTTTGAAACTACAATAACATCCAATTGCTTCTGCTCAAACTTGATATTTACTAAGCAGAATCCTGAACATAATTTGGTGATTCAAGTATGTTTGCCCTAACGGAATTTTTAAACAGCAATCGTGAGTCAACTGATCCACATGATGTTTTGTTTTTCATAAAAATTAATAAATCATTTGCAGATGACATGATACTCTACATAGAGAACCCTAAAGATTCCACCAAAAACTAATAGAACTAATAAATGAACAGCAAAGTAGCAGGATACAAAATGAATATCCAGAAATGGTTGCATTCTTTTTAAACTATACATGTATTGATTTCAGAGAGAAGAAGGGAGAGATAGAGATAGAAACATCAATGATGAGAGAGAATCATTGATTGGCTGCCTCCTGCGTGCCTGTTACTTGGGACTGAGCCCACAACCCGGGGCATGTGCCCTGACTGAGAATCAAATGGTGACCTCCTGGTTCATAGGTCAACACTCAACCACTGAGCCACAACCAGCCAGGCTGCTTAAGATTTTTATATATGTTCATAGCTCTCCTAAGAGTGTAAGTTTCCCTCTGGGCAGAGATTGCGATGGCACATTTTAAGTTATTATCTGAATAATAATTTTTAGTTCTAAGAGTTTTGGAGCCTAAAACATGGCATACCTATAAACATAATACAATGGACTTGTATTGAGTTATTGCTATGTGAATAAAAGACCCAGACCATAACAGTCTATTTGCCTTAAAAAGAGAGCAAAATTATAATATGTTACGCCATTAAAATATAACTTTAAATACAGCATATTAATCTTCAGCTTCACACATGTCTCCAACTTCCGAGGAGCCCTGCACAAACACGCTTTTGTAAAACAACCTCACAGCACTTTGATGTGACCGTATGTTCATTAAAAGGAAGTATTACTACATACATACATAAGGTACATAATGAATTCAGTATGTGTCTAGAGTTGGCTAATGCCATTAAAGTACATGCCAAAAGCACAGACTATAAATCAAAATGCGATTTGTCAAAGTAAGGTCTTAATATGATACAGGTTAGAAATAAATAAATAAACCAATAACGTTCTGAGATGGGATTAGTGAGGAGAGAGCTAAGCCCAAACTGAGACCAGGTTGCAACTGACATCCCTTTGTTCTATCTATAGCTTTGGCTACTCCTCTCTCTCTTGCACCTGGATAAGTACAAAATTAGCATGCACCAGGCATCCTTCACTCCCCCAAGGATTTATATCTCTAATGCCATTTTAAAGACTGATATTCTTTCCAAAATGTTGACATAAACCAGTTGGGCAATTACAGATTTTTTAAAAGCCCACATTACTAAAGTTTATAAAAATCTAGATTATTCTTTTTAAAAAAAAAAAGTGTGGAAAACACTTAACATTAACTTATTAATTCACTTCCAAATTGAGGAAGATTTCACAGCAGACAGAAAAATAAAAAGGCTAAGCTAACTATCAAAAAATAAGAATATCTAGTCAGTGGACACTGGAGTTGTCCAGGAAACGTGAGCAATGAGAGGATACTGCTCCGTGTCATACCTTCCTTTTTCCGGTGCCGTTACCTCTCTTTCAGGCTGGGCTCTTTCAAATTAGCATTAAATCTCATCCAAAACACTTCCTACTAGTCACCCAAATATGTTCCCTAGGTTCTGAGTTCCCTGTATTAAATGCTGTTTTCATTCACTGGATGCCCACTGCCTACAGAGTTCAAAATAAACTCTTTATAGTGTGGCATGGCTGACCCTCAATAATCCGGGTCCTGTTTGCTATTCCCACCTCTCCACCCCCTCTGCTCAAGGTCTATCTATAACTGCTTCTATGTTCCATGTGCTTGCTTGCCTCTGGCCACAATGTTCCCTTCCACACTCTCTCCAATGACTCCACCTGGCTGTCCTATTCATTCTTACAATTCAGCAAAGTATTACATACTTAGGAAGCTTTTCTAGGTGTGTGCCTCTCACAGAACTCCCACCGTTACTGAAAGTCATTGGTCTGCTTTATGACTCAAATAACTTTTTGAGGAAAGGTAACATTATATTAGTCTGTGCATCTCCAAGACAGATCACATGAACTGTATGCACGGTGCTAACATATGGTACTGAAGAGATAAATAAATAAATAAAATTGCTAGTTATATTTTTTTGAAAACTAAGAATATTATCCCATCTAGAAAGATATGAAACTACAAATTAATTCATCTTGCTATGCAAAGTGTTGCTTCCTTTATAATCATTCCAAACTTCCCAAGACTAATACATAAAGGTCAATTTGAAAAAGAATTGAGCACAGAGCTATAGAAAATAAACCCTTAGGAAGTATTAACATTCATAATTAGAGTCTACACAATCGAGGCAATATATAACCTATGCCTAGACCTCTATTAGGTACACTTCAATGCAGAAGTAATGCATATCAACGTTTAGTCAACTTCCTCCCGAGAATCATACAACAGGAAGTTCAGCAGTGTTTACATCCCGGGACTTTTCACAAGCTTTGGGAGGGTAGATTTAACAAAACCAACACCGGGGTTAAGATCCACACTTGAGTTCCTGCTGACAGAATCAGCCTCTTTAATGGACTAAAAGACTGGAAGGTGAAACACCGGCCGGGAGAGAAGCCCTATAGTTTGGGGAGCAGCAACTTCGGCAAAAATATGAAACTAAAATGCAATTCCTGCTTTCAAACCATTCTCCAGCCTTCCTTCAGATCCCACACCTCCTGAGCTGATGAGGAAAAAATAAGACTGCTCAGCCTTTCCCTACTTCCTTTTCAGAGATTAAGCAAATCTATGCAGGCAGAGACCATCGGGATCTAGCCAAGGCCTCCTCAATGCTACAATGGCTGCTGCTTCTTCAACCCTGGGAAACATCCCTTCCAGTAGAGGGAGAGGATCCATTTAAGCATCAGAGGTGGCAATCCCCGCCCCCCCACCCCACCCCTAGGCTGACTGTAGGTGTCCCACACTGAAGGAGCAGCTCTAGCACACAGACTCCAAACTGACAAAGATGCTACAGCTCCTTCTCATCGTGATTGAGCGTGGAAAACTTTATGGCAACTTGCTTTAATGTGGATCTGTCCAATACTAGAAAAGGCAAGATTTGTATATCAAATACAGGTGGTAGAGTGGAAATCAGAGATTGTTTTCCCCAATCTGTCTATTACTCACTAGCCTTCTAATTCCTGTTGTTTTGTTGGTTATGATCAACTAGTAACTGCTGTTGCAGCCAGCAGAATCCTATATAATAAAGATGTAATATGCAAATGGTTGTTATGCCAAGAAGCGAAATGACCAACCGCATAAGGACTGGATCACAGATCAGCAGGAGGGTGGGGCGGAGAGCTACAGGAGCTGAGCGGGCAGGGCAGCAGGGCAGCAAGCTATAGGGGAGGTGGGGAGGGGGGGAGAGGGGAAGGGGGAGCTACAGGAGGGCAGGGCGGCGGGTGGAGAGCTACTGGAGGGCGGGCAGCAAGCTACAGGCGCACAGATTCCTGCTTAGGGCTACTAGTAACAAGAGAGTTGATAGGGTCAGGCCCTCTGGTGTCTCTAGAATTTCAAGTTCAGTATCTGTGGAAAATGGCTAAAATGCCAAAATTCGAAGAGAATTAAGAAAGGAAAATAGTCTGCAGTTTGTAGCTCAAATAATACTTGAATTGAGGGAAGGGTACTTACTCCAAATCCGATCTAGAGGGGCAGAGGCAGGGGAGGGGGAGGTTCGGTCATAGACAACCACCCAGCACACAGAAGGCCCTCAACAACAATTAGAGGCAGTCAAGGGCTTGCAGAATAGAGATACTTACTAGTAATAACCAATAGGGGAGAAGCTAAGTTTCAGACAAATGTTGTCTAATTCAAATGTATGGGGTGAGTTACTTCTATTCAGATTTGAGGTGGAGTGAGGAAAAGAGATGGTCAGATGTAACAAATTTAAAAAATTAATCTTTAGTGGATGAGGTATTTAATTGTTTCTAGGTATTTATATACTTCAAATATTTAATATTGTATGTTTGTTTCATTATGTTTATGTTAATCACGTTTATGCTTACCTTCTTTTAAATAGGGTTTTTTGCTACCTAAATAAAAAAATATATATATACTTGAATGGAGAAATATGTTTTTCTCTCTATTCATACTTAGGATCATGAAGGTGATTCATAAAGATCATGAAGACACCAGTTTTACCCAAAAATGTGACAAGTAGAAGACAGAGGAAAAATGTAAAAATATATATTAATCTTACTTTACACAATACTTTTTTCTTGTTACTAGCATATACTATTGTGTGTGTGTTTTTAATGCTGCTTGAAGAGACAACTGCTAAAAAAGAAAATCTGAATTTATTTCATTCCCTTAAGGGGGTGATAGTGAATTTATCCAATTTGTAAATCCTTGTAATGATCATGTATTTGTACCCCTTATTCTACCAAAACAGCTTGAGGTAGCTACTGAGGCAAAGGCGTTGCACAGAGAAATTATCGAAAGAGCAAGAGCAGCCCTGGGAGCCTGGTCTCAGCGCGCTTTCAGCCAGGCTTTGTCCTGTGAGGGGAAGTGATACTGCATGAACCGCATGTCCATTCACTGCTGCATCCATCAGGTTAAAGTTAGAAGGATCTAAAACTCGCGGGAATATGGAGCTTCTGGTTTACTGAGAGCCTTTGATGCTACCTATCCCTAGTTAATTCGGAGTAATATATTAATCATTACTGACATAAAGTACAAGTTATTTGATTTTGTTCTTAATCTGATGGTTGTTCATCTAATTCTTATGTGTGTGTTTTTTTATCATGCTCTGCTCAAAAGACGTGTTCTTCTTAATAGGTAGCAAATTACAGATTGGTAGCAGTTTTTCCAGAATGCAAGAATACCTATTTGGTTTTGGATAGTAAAGGAGCAGCAGCTATATAAGTTGTGTGGGAAGTCAGTTAGGATGTGTGTGTTTTTAACAGGCAGAACTGAGTTGCTGTTTTTTAAAGTAGGTGTTGTGTGGTTCACATTTTCTGTGGGCAGATATGATGGTCTAAGCCTGTGGTTGGCAAACTGCGGCTCGCGAGCCACATGCGGCTCTTTGGCCCCTTGAGTGTGGCTCTTCCACAAAATACCACGTGCAGGTGCGCATGTACAGTGCAGTTGCCTATTTGTGGCCCATGCGCAGAAGTTGGTATTTTGTGGAAGAGCCACACTCAAGGGGCCAAAGAGCCGCATGTGGCTCGTGAGCCGCAGTTTGCCGACCACTGGTCTAAGCAGTGTTTTCTTAATATGACGTGTGATATGAGTAAATATTAATAGTCATAATGAAACCATTTTGAAATTCACAGTCTAAAATAGTGGCCTATTTGGTTCCAGAGGATAGAAGCTACCAAGGTGTTAGGTCTATTTATAAGAACTATGAACCAACACCTTTTCTTCACTGTTTTTCCATGTAACATTACCAAGGTTTGGTTGTGGAACAGATATTGAAACCACAGTGTGGCGCTTTTTTATCCAAGAGATGTTTGTATTACTACTATTTCCTGTGAGGTGAGACACCAGCCTGGAATTCCATACCACTAAGAAAGCTGCTGCGTGGTGTACACAAAACTCCAAATGGATTTGACGACTGTTGTTGTTTTTCTCTGTTTCTTCCTTTTCAAAAAATTTTATCTGAGCACAGACTCTCAATCCCTCAAAAGGATGTGAGAAAACACACTAGATTGGATAAGATCAGTGGGCACCTAGAGAGTCTGCCAACAGATACATGAGGCATTATATTGTCACTCAATCAAGTAGCAAGAGAATCGGTTCCTAAAGAAAGCCTTCTAGCTTTTTATTTCCTATTTCCCACATTCCAGTGGCAAATATTTCCCACTCCCTTCTTTTCCAAATGTGACCCATGGGATCAAATTTCCGAAGAAAAGCTACTTTGAGACAAACACGTTGAATAGTTCTACCTTAAGCGTCAGTGTGCACCACATTTAGATATGGCTTATAGTTCTTGGGCATGTGTTTTCCTAATGTCTCTGAAACAAAAGCTTAAAATCCCTCAACATTTTAAACCCTGGCTGTTAGCTATAATTAATTAGTTTCATGTCTAATATGTTTAAATGTACCATTAATATAAAAATAAAATTTTACTAAGTATATAATTGTATGCATTAATGTAAAACAGACCCATCTTTTTTAAAAATCATTATAATTAACATGAGCATTTAGTTTGACTAGGCAGATTGCCGTTCAACACAAGCAGATGATATGAACTAGGTTTCAGCAAATTTAAACAAATCAGAACATGTTTTATATAATGATAAAATTATGGATTTGCAACTCACAGCCTAATTTTAAAGTCTATATAATAAAAGTAGTGGCCCTAGCCAGTTTGGCTCAGTGGATAGAGCGTCAGCCTGCGGACTGAAAGGTCCTGGGTTCAATTCCGGTCAAGGGCTCATGCCTGGGTTGCAGGCTCGAACCCCAGTAGCGTGCGTGCAGGAGGCAGCTGATCAATGATTCTCCATCATCATTAATATTTCTATCCCTCTATCCCTCTCCCTATTTCTCTAAAATCAATAACAATATGTTTTAAAATAAAAAAACAAATAAAAATAAATAAATATAGTGGATGTGCCATTGTTTTGTAGTGTCCAAAGAAAGAAAGATTGTATTTTCATTTATAAGAAGAAAAATAACTTGAAAATATGGTTTATTGATGGCTAAGGCTGTACTAATGGATATATATTGATCCATGCAGCTAACAGCAATAAAATTTAATCCTGTAGAATTTGGGTCTTGTATGCTTTTTAAATTCACCTTTTTAAAACTTTGTGGTTCCTTATACTACTATGGAATAAAATACCCACCATTAGCTGGGGGGGAAAACCAAGGCACTAATATTATCTAAGAAATGGTAAAGGGAGCAAACATAATTATACATATAATATACAGATATGCATACATATACATACATACAATGAAAAGATATACCAAAATTCTTAAAAAACAAAAACCTTACATTTAAGAAGAAGGGAATATGGTGGAGGGCATAGGGAGAGAAGCTAACCTTATTTGAATAGTGTTTATATTTATTTTTACCTTGAAACTCTGTACTTTACATAATTATTATGCAAGAGCACAGCTTAAAAAAAATAAATTCCTTCCTGACCAGCATGGCTCAGTGGTTGAGCATCAAGCTATGAACCAGGAAGTCTCAGTTTGATCCCAGTCAGGGCACATGCCCGGGTTGTGGGCTCAATCCCATGTGGGGCATGCAGGAGGCAGCCAATCAATGATTCTGTCTCATCATTGATGTTTCTATCTCTCTCTCTCTCTCCCTTCTCCCTTTCTCTCTGAAATTAAAAAAAAAGTAATAAATAAATTCTTAATGATCTAAAGCAAAATTAAACTGATTTATTATACTGAGTTAGTGACATAAAAACACTAATAGGAACTATGTCAAGTAGCTTTAAAATACAGTAATCTGTCTACATATCCTCATTGGCAGGCATATACTCTAAGAACAACAACAAAAATCTTAAACTGCTTTCAGTGATTTTTTTAGAGATAATGACTGATGAGGTTAAATAAAAGGCATCTACTCCTGAATTTAAAGTGGAATTATGTCTAAGAATTCATCATGTTTTCTTTTACTTCTTTTTTTTTAAATCCTCACCCAAGGATATGTACTAGAAAGAGGAAGAGCGAAAGAAGAGAGAAGCATCACTGTGAGAGAGAAACATCAATCAGGTGCCCTGACTGGGATTGAATCCAAAACATGGGTATGTGCTCTGGCCAGGAATCAGACCGGTACCTTTAATGGTGTAGGGAGCAATGCTCCAACCAACCGAGCCGCCCCTCCAGGGGATGTTTTTCTTCTTTAAACAAAACATTTTTCTTATTTTTTTCTACTCTAAGGCCTAGAAATAATGACCAATGAGTAGCAATGAACAT
The DNA here is from genome assembly GCF_963259705.1 of Myotis daubentonii. Classification (NCBI taxonomy): domain Eukaryota; kingdom Metazoa; phylum Chordata; class Mammalia; order Chiroptera; family Vespertilionidae; genus Myotis; species Myotis daubentonii. The sequence continues at coordinate 58,919,933 of NC_081846.1, forward strand.
CCATAGCAAAGAGATTATGGTCTCTGATTAGCATCTCGCACAGGAAGGAATCACAGCTTGTTGAAGAAACGGTTGCTTCTAAGTCTAGGGCAGGAAAGTTTCAAGAAGAGCCTGAATATAACTTGTGATACCAGATAACACAGAAGTCATCATCCACCACTGACAGCGTATTAAAAGGGCCAACCTGAGGAGGTGCCCAGAGGCCAGAGATAGGACAGTTTGAACATCAATATGTAAGGAATTGACACACATCAAATATGTTTGATATCATGAGTGTAGTTGGTAGTCAAAAAAATTTCTCATAACGTTTGGAGAATACAGGAACACCAACTCTTTATTTTTAAAAACTAGCAATTAATGGAAAAACTCAAGCATTTATCCAGACATGTTATACAAAATGTAACAAGGTAGGCAAAGAATTGATGCAGGAACATTATAACAAATACAACATATAAATAAAGAAGGAAAGAGAGTTAGGAAAATACCATGTTGTAGCCTCTTAACCTCTAATGAAATACTATTAATTGATGTAGGCAATGATTATAATGACTGATTTTTTTTTATAGATTTTATTGATTTTTCACAGAGAGGAAGGGAGAGGAATAGAGAGTTAGAAACATCGATGAGAGAGAAACATCGATCAGCTGCCTCCTGCACATCCCCCACTGGGGATGTGCCCGCAACCAAGGTACATGCCCTTGACCGGAATCAAACCTGGGACCTTTCAGTCCACAGGCTGACGCTCTATCCACTGAGCCAAATCGGTTACGGCTGATTTTTTTTTTTTTTAAAAAAAAGACAGAAAGTCACACCAATACCTATAAAGCGTTTTTGATAAAACAATTTGAGATCCAGCCTCCTTGTAGTTAGCCACCAAAGATGTCTCCCATCTCTCCCCAATAAACTATGCCTTGTGGTAGAAGTGACACTATAACTCCCAAGGCCAGAAGAAGACTTGCATTTAAGCCTTGGTCTCTTGGTACACTCATCGGGGTAAGCCAGCTACGACATAAAGTCTGACTACGTACAAGTCCAGCCTGGCCATGTAGAAAAGCCCCAGTGAGAAAGATGCGGAGCTAGCCCCAAGCTGTTCCAGCCTTCTCAGCCCAGGAGCTAGACATTTAAGAAAAACTCTGGCCTCAGCTGCCAGCTTACTGCAACCATAGAAGGATCTGAGTGAGAAACCACTGGCGTTTGAAGCCACTAAGTTTGAATTGACATATATGAACCTTAAATAAGATTTTGGTTTTTTTATAGCTTGATTTTTATTTTATTTTATTTAGTCAGGAGCTGATTAAGGTTATAAGACTACAGGGAGACATATGTACATGACCTGATATTAAGAAATTATTGTAGCCGAAACCGGTTTGGCTCAGTGGATAGAGCGTCAGCCTGCGGACTGAGAGGTCCCGGGTTCAATTCCGGTCAAGGGCATGTGACTGGGTTGCGGGCACATCCCCGGTGGGGGATGTGCAGGAGGCAGCTGATCGATATCTCTCTCATCGATGTTTCTAACTCTCTCTATCTCTCTCCCTTCCTCTCTGTGAAAAATCAATAAAATATATTTAAAAAAAAAAAAAGAAAGAAATTATTGTAAAAAAAAAACAACACGAAATTATTGTCAAACATCTTAGATGTGGTTGTATTTTAAAGAACAAATGTCCTTTAAAGATACAAAGTAAAATATTCATGGATGAAATATCTGGGGGCAGTAGGAAGTAGCTAGGAGTATAGATGAAGGTAAGCCATGAGATTTTGTGTTGAAATGAAAAGTTCATTTTATTAATCTCATTACATTTGCAGTTTTTTGTTAAAGTACATAACAGACTTCAAGAAGCCATGATGTTATAATCCATACTTTGTAAAAACTCTTTCTTTCTAGCCAAGAAAAAAATCACTTTTACATCCTCACATGTCCAAAATACTGATCCAAATATTCAGCTATGATACCCTTCTCCTTTAAAACAGGGATCATAATATCCTGTCCCAGCATACATTCTGAGCAGGGTCAACTAACATAATTTATGGAAGAAAAATGGCTTGAAAACTACACTTTGCTCCACAAATGTAAAACATTGTTGGTAGTGGGGTATACGTGTTTGGCATAAGATTTGGCATCCATGCAGTGAACTCTCTCAGAATTCGAAAGCTCAGAACTCTGTCCTAACTGCATTTGGCCCTAATGCCAGGCACAATGTCTGAAAAATAGTAGGAGCTCCATAAATACATATTTTGGATGAATGAGTAAACTGGGGAGAAGGGGTGATGCAAGAGCAATTGCCTTTGATCCTACATCTTTTCAAAAAGGGTCAACTAGCAACAGTGAGAAGTAGATAACTTACATAAATACACCAGAACTACATGCTCAAACAACTTCTATGCATAAAAAGCCTACTATTGGTGAATTTAGCACTGTTTTTTAAGCTTTTATATACAGAGCATAATATGGATGACTACTATCTCAGTATCCTACACCTGATCAAATCTACCTTTTAGTGCTTTTCATTTTCTTTAATAAAACTAATTATAAGAGAATGAAAGCCTGGTATTTAATACATACTGGTCAAATGAGCAATAAACAATTGTAAACTTTCCTAGGGCCTATTTTGCTCTGTCTCATCCTCAGGAAGCTAAAGCATATGTTAGATGTTAGCCTGGGTGGACACAAATGTGTCCTATTTATTCAAGGTTTCCTTTGAAGCCACAATTTATAAGTTTTGTTTCTTAGGGGTACATGTCAAATTTCATTTAGCATTAGTTGGTATCCAGAGAGATTGAATAGCAAAAAGGCAACATTCGGGGGCAAAATATATATATATATGCCTGCTATATGAGCAATAATGTCAGTTTCATTTATGTAACTCATAGAGAACAAGAGAAGAAATACAATGGAAAACTGATAGTAGGAACTCAAGATAAAAATTGTACAGTTAATGTATGTGCAGATGGGCAAGGAGAACTATTAAAACAAATGTGTTTTAAATTAGTGTCTAAGAGGTGGAAAAATTTTAAAATAAGTTCTTTTAGAATGTGTGTTTTCTAACTCTTAAATTTCAAAAATTATATACTTACGTGGAACATGTTTATCTGCACAACATGTTCCTTTTTCCTAAGAATGTTTTACAAACTTACCTGGGGAAAGCTGCAAATTTTAAATTTATAAAGGGACATTAGTGGAACTGATGCTTCCCTTTGGAACGTTTTCATGAAAAGAAGAATTTGATATACTGTAGATTACCCATGAAGTTGGCCCCACTAAAACAATTAATATTTGAATAATGTTCTATAATGTTATTTTACACTTATAAATCATCTAAACCTTAAAACACCCTGTGAGTTAGGTATTATAAAAACCTAAAGTCATAAAGGTAAAATGTGGGGCTGAAAACTCAACAAAGTTTGTAAACTTAAGGTGTCTATTTCCATATTATTGTTTCAATTGCACTACAATACTGTGGAAAGCAATTCTCAAGTATGATTATGATACTTAAATTGTGAGACAAATTATTGTGGCATTTTCAACATTCTTTTTCTAAGACTCATCTGTTTTGTTCAGCTTCATTCATTCACTTTCAATGCCGTGTTTTACTCCATAATATGACTACACTATAGGTTATTTATTCTTTGGCTCTTCGTAGATGTTTTCATTATTCCTCTTTTGAAATTATACCCAGTGCTACAATGAACTTTTCTGTACTTATCTCCTGGTGGACCCTTTGTAAGCTTTCCTGGGCATAAACTGAGTAGGAGAATTACTGAATCACAAGGTATAATATGCATGCTCAACTTTATTACGAGGGTCTTCTAATTGTTTTCCAAAGTGTTCATATCAACTTATATAACTAAACACATTATACTTTTACAAAGTTTAAAAATAACACTAAACAACAGACTATTTTTAAATATTTACATAATATAAAAAAGAAGACTGTGTGTATGTGTGTGTGTTATAGTTTTTTGTATGTATCAATATCTATGCAATTTTAAACCTCAGTATGTACAATAATAAGGATCTGAAAAGGAGCCTGGAAAACTGTTGGCAAATAGAACTTTACATTTTAAAATAAATTTATTATATCTTTACTTTAAGATGGAAATAAAAACAATAAATAGGTCTTAATCTATCATGTCAAATTTTGATAATTTTGAGATTCTCAAGATAGTAAACCCTCTTAGTCAATACATTTTGGGTTTGTTTTTTCCTAGACCCCTCCATCAAAGTTCCTAGAAATTGAACCTTGAGAAATAAAGGAAGGGATTTGGTAATGTTTACTCTTCTAGAGGAATTTTTCCTCTCACTGAATACATCTATCTTGATAAGAGTAAAATTAGTCAGTTACCAAAACATAACATGATGACAAATTACCAACCCAGTGATTCAAAAAAGAAAAATTAAGTCAAGTGTTACAAAAGTATAGCAAACATCAACATATAACCTCAATATGGATGTTTATTTACAAATACATATCTGAATTATTGTGTGTGTGTTACTGTACTTATATATTCTAGACATTTGAACCATATATAACAGGTTTTATATTTATTTTTAATATATATATATGTTATTTCAGAGAGGAAGGGAGAGGGAAAGAGAGATAGAAACATAAATGATGAGAATCATTGATCGGCTACCCCCTGCACACCCCCTACTGGGTATTGGGCCACAACCCCGGCATGTGCCCTGACCAGGAATCAAACCATGACTGCCTGAACTACCGAGTCATGCAGGCCAGGCTATAAAAGGACATTTATATGAAATTTGATAGAAATAGATCTATGGAGGGATTGTAATATTGATAGAAGGAGATCTAAGTAGGAATTTTAATATCTCCTTCCTACAAGCAGTGGATGGTTTTGTGCACCCATGAGGCTCACTCATACCACGTTAGAGGTCATGATACACTTATAAGAACTGCAATAAGAAGCAGGTAACTGCCAAAACCAGTTTGGCTCAGTGGATAGAGCGTCGGCCTGTGGACTGAAAGGTCCCAGGTTCGATTCCGGTCAAGGGCATGTACCTGGGTTGCGGGCACATCCCCAGTAGGAGATGTGCAGGAGGCGGCTGATTGATGTTTCTCTCTCATCGATGTTTCTAACTCTCTATCTCTCTCCCTTCCTCTCTGTAAAAAATCAATAAAATATATTATTTTAAAAAAATAAATAAAAAAGAAGCAGGTAACTAAACTTGCATAATAGCACTGCTATTTTGTTTGTAAATCCACATCATTCAGTTACTTTTTCAACCTATTTCTATTCCTCTGAAGAAATTGATGTGTCTGTCATATGCAAAGTAGATAACATCCAATTAGTTCAACAATGCTGTTTGCATATAATGTAAATGAGGATTAAAGGCGCCATCTTTGGATTTTACTTAAGTTCCAGGATTTCAACAAAAAACAAAACAAAAAAAAAAAAAACAGTAAGACCAAAAAATATCACCTTTCTGTTATTGGGTAATTGATTTTTTTAAGCTTTCAAGGCAGATAAAATCAATACTTTAAAAGACTTGTCTTTAGCCCAGGCTTTCTTTATTTGAGTGTACAATTGCAGGTGCATGCCTAGAGGAGCAATAGTTTGTTCCTAACAAAAGAGTCTGGATGCCACAATATGCCTCTTGCCAGAGGCATCGTTCCCCAAAGCACAGAGCTAACTACATCTCCTGCTGTACCTGTAACAATTTAATTGTATGAGTCAGCCTAGTCAAGCATCTCCAGCCCATGACTGGGAGACATGAAATTCATTGTCATTATTGTCCCTGTCATTTTGGATCATTATATCCTGCTGCAGAATTTTCCTCACTCCAGTGCATTCCTACCTCCAGGACCCAGGGATTATAGCTGAGGTTGGGGCGGGGGCAGGACCATGAACTACATTTACCTCAGGGGAGCCAGAGATTAAATTAGCTTTGCTCTCTCGCCAGCGGAATTCATCTATTAGTATGCTGTGAGTTTTGCGTTGGAATAAAAATGAATATTCTAAGAAAACCTGGGTTGTAATTCCCCCTTTGAAACACGGATATAACTAATTTTTATTTACATTAGGAAAGCTAATGTAATTTCTTGTAGGTTGCTGTTTTCATATGTGCACAAGGAATACTTGAGGGCATTATCAGGTAGGAAATAACAGACAACTCTCTGTGTCCATGACTGGACTCGCAAAAGAAAGAATTTAAAGCTGTAATTTTGTTCTCCAGTTGTATCTTAGAGAAGCTTAATGGAGGAATTTAATGGTTTTAAATATTTAATGATTTTTAGTTATATCTCACTTTTTGTGCACTGAATCGGATGACTGCAGTCCAAGAGAAATGGCATCAAAGATCTCCTCTGGGAACAGAAAGACAGAAGTCGACGGAGGAAGACAAAATAAGGTCCAGAGGAGACTCGCTTCCTCTCCCCAGCTGGTTCGCTTAATCTCACAGCTGGACAAGTCACCCGGGCCTGTCAGGCCTCCAACACTTCTCGCTGACTTGGGAGAGTTGGATCAGTCACACACTCTATCTGGTGAACCCCTGATCAGTGGTCATGGCCATGGTCGGGGTCAGCTAATGGCGCTCTGGTAGGAGATGGCAAGGAGCAGATAGGAAACACTCGGACATGTCTCAGTCAGAAAACCAGTAAGCTGACTGTATGTTTTCTCTAGCAGAATATAAAAAGAAAATATAAGCTTGTATGTCACTTCCTAGTCCAACTTTCATTTCATATGGATTTTACTGAGAAATCTGACATTTACTTTGTCTGCATTGAAAAAAAAAAAAAAGGAAAAGGTAGCTAGCTATTCCTCTATATGTGTGAGTTTGTTTTCAGCAGTTAACAACAAAACATGGCAATGGATCATGCCTTTGCTGAGCACAGCCACTATAATTACTACATTTTAAAAAATATGGAATTACTTTTATGACCCTTTGGACTTGTGTGGAGGGAATATATTTTGCCTTAATCGTATGCAATGGCCATCTCTATTTATTTAGGATGAAATGTCCTTATGAGTAATTAAGAAAAATTTTTTTACCTTTGTACATTTCATACTTTAGAGGGAACATCTTCAGCTAGCTCAACATCTCAGTATGGAAGGAACCTTAGACTGTCTCAGCCATTAGTCCAAGTGAATGGCAATGTTTTCTAGTCCATCTCACTATATTTCCACACGCCTACATTTCACTTTTCATTGGTGCTGATGTAACTGTCTAATGCAGTGATGGCGAACCTATGACACCTCTGACACGCGAACTCATTTTTTTGGTTGATTTTTCTTTGTTAAATGGCATTTAAATATATAAAATAAATATCAAAAATATAAGTCTTTGTTTTACTATGGTTTCAAATATCAAAAAATTTCTATATGTGACACGGCACCAGAGTTAAGTTAGAGTTTTTCAAAATGATGACATGCCGAGCTCAAAAGGTTCGCCATCACTGGTCTAACGTATCACTAATAAGAGGTTTTCATTCACAAAACTTCTGGTAGCATTTAAAAGTTCTTTCAATTACTTTTGCCACTTTCTTTTTTTTTTTATCAAAATCAAGATTTTCCCCAAGATGAGAGGTATAAATATTACTTCTGTTCACTTTAAAATGGTAATTTTGTTATGTGAATTTCACCTCAATAAAATATTTTTTAAATTAAAAAAAAGGTTATTTCAAGAAGCTCAAATACATTTGAAACCATCTGGGTGACTGTTACTACAGTCTCATAATGGTTAGTTATGGAGAAATTTTTTTTTCTTGTTAAGAAAGGTTTATGTTATGCATTACAATTTTAGACCTTGTTTGCAAAAGTAAATGTTCAGGAAGTTATTTTCCTCTGAAATACTTCGGTAACAGGATGCTGATGTTATTTTTTGATCAGGGGTAAGGCATTCCTTCCTTTCTCTGAGTATATATTTACGGCATTTAATTCCTTTACCTATATGCTCCCTATTGTATCTATTTCCATGTTGCTATTTAATTTGCTCATCACCAGGAGTTGTCCTATCTGTGAGCACAGCTGGGAAATCACAGAACTACACTTTAGTTCACATTCTTGTTTTAACTTACCTCAAGAGTGACACAGTTGGGCCTGTATCATTTCTGAACAAGGATTAAAAGAAAATTATTTCAAAGGACTAGAATATAATTACTTTTACCCTTTCTATTCAAGACTTTAAGATTTTAAAATAAATTTCCAAATGTCAACATGAAATTATTTTCATAATGATTTTTAAATTTTTTGGTAATCTTTGCTAAACTCAATTTTGCAACCTATAACAAGCTGTAAGAGCCAATTCGGAATTAAAGAAATTTTTGATCCCCTTGATTCTAATAGGGCCATGTGTTTGTTTGTTTTTTGCGTGTGTGACATAGATTTCCCTTTAAGAATCTATAATTCATTCGCCTGGCCAGTGTGGCTCAATGGTTGAACCCATGGACCAGGAAGGAGGTCACGTTTCAATTCCCAGTCCTGGCACATGCCTAGGTTTCGGGCTGAATCCTTGGGGGGGGAGGAGGACTGCAGGAGGCAACCAACAATGATTCTCTGATGTTTCTATCTCTCTCTCCTTCTTTCTGAAATCAATAAAAACATTTAAAAAAAGAACTTATAATTCATAACAATATTAAAGTCAACATAAGACAAGATGCCACAAAATCAGATATGATATCCACTAAGAATCCTCTTAAGGAGATTCAGATATGCACACCTTAAAAACAAAACCAAGCAAACAGTAAAAGTAGTTAGCATCCTCACGTGGACAAGTCTAGAGGGACTGTGCAGGAGGGCTTAGCAGTAAGAGGCAAAGAATACAACACTTCCACGTCAGGATGAGTAGCATGCCTTCTTCCTCCTCCTGGACCAAACCCTCTTCAATGTAATCACCCAGTAAACTACAATGGACTAGCATTAGGGTCCGATGCTGAGAAAGCAAATTCACAGTTAAGGTTGTCCTTAACATATATCCTATCAAGGGTACCAAAAGTGTAGATAAGTGCCCCCCGCCCTCCGTCATGTTCAGATACTGATGGGCACTGTGAATTTTCTAGCTTTTAATGTTTGTCTAAGACCCTTAACATTTCCCTAATGTTGCTCCTAGGACATTTTCTTGAGTTTGTCCCCATTGCACATACACTTTCTGTATTCCCACACGAAAGCCTAACAGACAGCTAACTACTTAGCTGTGTAACACTTGGGGGAGATAGGATGGTCTTGAGGATATACTATAATATGGAGTAATATAAATATCAAAGCCTCCTAAATATAGATATATTTCACACCAAGAGTTTAGATACCTAACATGAAATACAAACATCACATAATGGAAATTTAAAAAACTCACTGAGCTATAGAACCAATTGTGTCACAAAATTTCTAAGACTTTTTGAACATATACAATATCTATATCCAGTTATTTCCTTGTAAATAAACATCTTTGGACTATTTGCTAATTCCACACACCTTTAAAACTATAAAAATTTTCACAAATGGCTTTTCCTGTTTTACTTTATGCTGTATTGTGGTCCATCTGGAAATATAAGTGGTGAGTTCCTTCAAATAAAAGTATACAAAATTATATTGCTCACACACAAAATGAACATTGAACACATGGCAAATGGATACTAAATAATGTCACTATTAGAAAACATCCAACAACAATAAAATAAGCAATAAAAACAGAGGGGTTGGTTTAATAAATGCAATGTTCATCCACCTTCATCATAAATTATATGTTCAAGAATTGTGCCCTGTGCAAACTACAAACTTGTTCATTTCAGCCCAGGGGGCATTTTTCTCTGGGTTTCTAACCCCTTGAAAATAGAGGTTTCATCTAGAAAACCTAACAGATCCTTAGCTCCTTTCAACATTGTAATATATTCATTTCATGTAATATAGTCACTGGCAAACGTATAACCAATTAAATGACATGAAGGTGGGGTCCAAATTCATAATGAGGGAAAATGGACCAAACCAGCCATAAGATACAAAGTAGAAACCCAAGCAGAAAAGAAATATGCAAAATTACACATATGAAAAGCAAAACACAATGTGGAGGTTTTTAGCTAGTATCGGAGAAAATGGTGAGTGGGTGTGTCTATTTGTGTGTTGTGTAAGAGTCACATTAAAATTAAGAATGCAAAACTGTCTCATTAACAATACACTGTAAGGGTCATGAGTGGGAGTAAAGTATCTTGTAAAACAAAACAAAAAAAAACACATACCATCATAGTAGACAATTGCTCCTACCAGCCTGTCCTTCTGAAGCATTGGGAAATGCTCCAGGGCTCTCGATTTGCTGAGGATGTAACTGCTTTTCAGGCAGTTACTTCCTGCCACCAGGTCGTACATTTTGATTCCTACCCAGTAGTAAGGTAACTGCCACCACCTACAGCACAAACAGGGGGAAAGGTTTCTTTAGAGGCAGTGTATCACATTACAGAATGTTGCTTTAAGTTCTTAGATATGTTTAAGAAAAGCAAAATATGGCTAGAAGTGTACTGTGAAAGAAACAGAACCGCAGCGCTGTTGTTGACAAAAGCCCAGCTGAACTATGTAAGTGAATGAATCCGTGAGCCTTCCAACGAATCACCTGGAAGACAATGGTTCTTGACCTCGCTGCATTTTAGAATTCTCTGGAGAGCATCAGAAATAAACACAGATGCCTAGGCTTCACATGTCTGGAGATTGAGTTAGCTAAACTAGGAAGGGGCCTGGGGGACGCTAATGGATCCCCAGGGTGGGGAATCACTGGCTTAAGGTGTCCTAAGCAATCTATGACAAAATATGGACAATTGTAAAATCTGTTTCTAGGTCCCCCACAACACTCATGGCTAACAAAGTTAGAGAATCCACTTCTTCATATTACTGTACTCTAATTTAAGGCAACTTCATGAACAGCTTTAACAATATCAGGAAAATGGGTCTTATAATTTATAATCTGACACTTTTTAAAAAAAATGTTTTGTTTATTGATTTCAGAGATGAAGGGAGAGGAAAAGACAGAAACATCAATGATGAGAGAGAATCATTGATAGGCTGCCTCCTGCACGCCCCACAGTGGGGACTGAGCCTGCAACCCGGGCATGTGCCCTGACCAGGAGTTGAAACAAGACCTCCTGGTGCAGAGGTCAATGCTCAGGCAATGAGCCATGCCTGCCAGCAATATCTGACACTTCTAAACAAAGTTTGGGTTAATGCACATATTGAAAATGACCCAGAATGATTTAGGTTTGGAGTTGGTACATACTAGGCTCAGATTTTGCAGCAGGATACTTTGGAGCTCTGCATTTTAGTCTTCAAATGGGCCTCTTACGTTCCTCAAAGCAGATCTATATTCTGCCAGAAACTGCCGTGAGAAATTACTAATTATAAATACAGAACACAGCTCCCTTTGCCTTCAAGATGTAGCCTTTGGAGGTTGGTCAGTAGGGAGTGATTTAGGAAAAGCCACACTTTTAATACAACAAAGGAAAGTATTTGAGCATGATTAAAGATTGCGACTAATTAAAACCACATTAAGAAATACAAACTGAGGGAATATTTCCACTAAAACTGTGTTGTTCTCTATTAACCTCAGATAAGCAAATGTGTATAGATGCTACCAAAATGCTTACTTGTAAACTGGAAGCATTATAGGCAATGGAGCTGATAAATGGGGAGCAATTTCTAGTAGGTTGGCGCGCTCGTGAAGGGCTTCTTTTACCATCCTATACTGAAAAGCAAAACAGAGAAAATTAGTTTGGCAGTAACAGATCATAATATTTTCAAATGGCAAATAGACACCCCGCCAACTGATTGATACACAGAAACCTCTCTACCTCTGAGAGAGGGTAGCTCCCTCCTAATCAGATTTCTAATAATACATCATGCTGTCAACCGGGGAGATTTTTTAGAAGCCTTAACTGTATTTGCATAGGAGAAAAACATGCTGTCAGAGCTCCCAGGTGTAAGATATTTTCCTGACTGGAGTTACAAGATTATTATAACAATTTATCTTGCATTCTCTATATTGTCCCTTTTCTCAGTCCCCTGTAATATTTCCCCGTGTAAGAGACAACAGATTGTTCAAATGCATGCTACACTTCCCCTTCAGGCCTCCACGACCCCAAGCAGAGATGGTGCTTAGGAGTTGCACAGTATTTTATAGATTATTACCAAAAAGCTTATCTCTTAACTCCTTTGGTCCTTAGAATACCCCTCTGAAGAACCAGCATTACAAGTATGACACTAATTTTACAAATGAGAATACCGAGGCTCCTAAAAATTGAGTAAGGAAACTGGAACACATGCCAAGCCATCTGATTCTAAACCCTATGCTCTTTTCCTTGCAGCCATCACGATGTCGCAGAGACACCGAAGAAAAGGGACAGATTCACAAGTGACAATGTCAAGTTAGTGCTGCTGTGTTTTTCCCGTACGGAAGACAGATACCGAGTTCAGCTGATTTTTTTTTTTTTTTTTTTTTAGCCCTCTGGGAAATGTCATCTTCCACACTGCCTTGGCAGTTTTCAAGTGGTGGCAGACTGGACACAATAATGTGTGACATAAGAAAAGCATGACTCAGATCATCTTTCCTTCAGAATGTCAGCGACAAGATTAACGTATGGCTGCAGTTTCAGTTAAGAGGATCAATTTAATATCCCCCCCTCCCCCCCCCCGTATTACAGCACAGTAATACAGAGTAATACTTCCCCTGTATTACTCTGGGGAAGTAGCAATTTGGTGGCTATTGGCAAACAAAAACAAAAAAAGAAAGAAGAAAAAAAAACAATCACCGTTGTTAAAAGGCAACACCCCCAAAAGTGATTTTGTAAATCTGCTACTTTGACATGCCTGTGCAGAAAAAGCCCCCGATCGCCCATAAACATAATACCACAGGAAAGAACCGGCACGCCTCTCCTGAAAGATATTCCAGCAGACTACACTAAATAGGTATTTCCAACAGGAAGAAATGTTAGGAGCCATTAAAAAAAAACAAACTGATTTAATTGGGTAGAAAAAAGCATAGTCGCAATTTTTGTTTAACAACCAGCATACACAATTACCTGCTCAATATCCAACTTCATGATAGCCTTCTGAAGATATCTCACACCACCATGGATCAATTTAGTGCTTCTGCTGCTGGTCCCCGATGAGAAATCATCTCTTTCTACAAGGGCTGTTTTTAGTCCTGTGTAACCAGAAAACCAAATTAACTTCTTAAATTACACAATTTGTATGTAATTCATTAAAGGCGCTTCTCCAGGGTAGAGACAATCACAAGAAAAATTACTCTGAACATGGATAAATTTGTATTCCAAGTGCGGTACACTGTCTATATTATAATGAAGAGATTTTAGTCTCTTCCTGGGGGAAAAGTCAAAGCAGAACTAGAAGCATATTAAACGGTGAATGAATCACAACTAGGAAATATCACAGTACAATTTCAGGGCAGTCACAAACTCTGGTGCTTTTAGAGGGTCCAAGGAGAGCCTGCACCCATCTTTACCCAGGAGGCTAACTCAGTCATTTTCACAAGCCCTTCTGGAACTCCCATTCACCCCTCACTACAGGAGTCCAGGCGTGTTCCAGCCCCACATCTCCAATCTACTCTAACGCATCATCAATGAGTCTAGACTAGCCCTCGTATGTGCTGGCTCCTATTTCTAGAACGGTGTTTTAGAGGTTATAAAATGGGAAAAAGAGTTCAAAGCTATCACAACAGAAGAGGAAGAAAATTAACCCCTGATATTGAGGAGTTCCTGGTCTAATGTAAGACATCCAAGCATAATATTGTGGACTTACAAAGAAAAATACAAGCCGGAACAAATTAACCCAAGGAAGGACAATATTCGTGGTAAAGGTGAGGCTGGGCAAAGAAAGGTCAGTTCCAGAAGCCGTCCCCCTCACCCCTTTCTGTGAGGGCTGCAACAAATCTCTTAGAGATTAAATTAGTTTGGTTTGGTTTGGTTTTCTTGCAGAGACACCCCTATCTCTCCAGGATTGGGTAGGAGCAGCAGTACTGTGAGGCCCAGACGCTAGTTAGAGATGAAATTCAAAACTTCAAAAGGCCCAAAGTATATATCAACACCAAGCCATGAGGAATTTTCATGGCCTGGCATACTCCTGGGGATGAGAGAATGTCATGGAATCCAATTACAATGAGAATATGTAACTGGAGCAGTTTGGGCTCACAAAGCTCATATAAGAGAACTTGTGCGTGTATTCAATTCAGAGCCATTCATTACATTTAATACCAAAGGGTCGTTTTTATAACTTTTAACAGTTTAAATATCGTACCCAAATGTCATCATAAAATCAGGCCAATTCCCTTGACTCAAAAGGACAAAATATTTGGAAGCCGTGGAGAGGAAAGAAGAGAACTTTGATTCCAAGGGCAAAAAGTGCTAATGCTCTAGCTAAGGAGCTAAATAACACAGAAATTAGAGGTATCATAGGCCCAGGTCCCTCTTTTAAGCATTTATGCCAGAGAAAGATCTGTAAAATTCTCAAGTATGAATACCCTATCAGAGTTTAGTAAATGTAGTACTGGGTGTATTATAAAAAAATAAAAAATAAACTATATCAAATTAGTACTTAAGAATATTGAGAGCTTAGTGCCAACTTAGAGCTAAGGGATGATGCCGGAAATGAATTAGGCATGGACTGAGGCGTCAAGTAGCTCCCAGGCCAAAGAGAGGCACAGAAAGTGCCTCCGGATTTCATAGGTACTACATTTGAAAATACAGAGGACTCTTACCTTACTCTGGCTTAGCAGGTAAATTCAGGACATAAGCCTCAAAGTAGTGTAATCAAGATTACATTTGTATTCTCTTACAAATGCACTGTCTTGGTGAGCTGTATCACCTTGCCTTAGTAAGTCCAACACAGAGTTTTTCCAGCTCTAAAATAGACTGTTTCTCTCCAGTTGTGATCAGATTGGGGGTGAGGTGGGGGGTGGGGGGGTGTGACTTTCAAATGACATTTAAGAGCCAGATTGTATAATATAGACCTCTCTTTCAACCTCGGAACCACAGTCTTGGCACCGACACGCCCGTACCATGAGAGGCAGGGACATCAGACTGAGAACCGTCAAGCAGCCTCCAAGCCAGCCCCTGGCTCCCCGCGTGGGCCTGCCCAAAGGCGTCCTGCTGGCCGTGGTAGAGGGCATCATAGTGCCCCATAATGCCCACTTTCTAGTGTCTAATCCCCCACCCTGGTGTGTGGGCTGGACCTCGTGCCTTGCTTCTAATGAGGGGGGCACAGCAAGAACGATGGCACATGGCTTCTGTTAAGTTACAAAAGTTTCCTTGTCCTTTTTATTCGCTCAGAAGAAGCAAGTGCCCATGTTGAGTCAAGGAACCGCAGGACGCCCCAGTCAGCAGGTCATGAGGAATGGAGGCTCGGGCCAACAACCTGTGAGGCCCTGGCCTGCCAACAAGCATGTGACTGGCTCGGAAGCACTGCATCCTGTGAGAGGCTCTGAGCCAGAGGCAGGCCAGGGCACACACAGACGTCTGGCCCCCTGAAACTGGGATAATAAATGTGGTTTCAAGCCACTGCGTTTTAGGGTAGTTTATTGACGGCGCAATTCCCTCTAAGAACAAGAACGACAGCCAAGGCAGGAGTTTTTAAATACGTAGGATGGGTGTTCAAGAAAGGCTGAGTCTACAGAGGAGTGTGTTGCAGAGAGATGGAGGGAAAGTGGATCACTGGCCAAGATCAGCTTAAGCAACAAAAAGGCAAATGCTTGAAATGGCTCAACTTTTGTAGGAGCCACTTGTCCCTCCTCAGGGGCTGGAGTGCAGGGTTCAAGGGGTGATGGAAAGGACTGGGGGAGGGGGGGGGCCTGGGGGGGGGGGGGTAAAAGGCCTATCACAAATAAAGACATAATAGCATCATAAATGTTCTAGTTCATCTCAGCAGTGATAGAGCTTATTGATTTCCATAAAGAAGTAAACGTCTGAAAAGAAAAGAAAGAAACAAAAACTATTTCTCATAAAATCTTGGACTAGTTGAATGAATTACCTAAATGGAGGGAGGCCAGCCCTTCATTGCCAGCCATGTGGGGAGGCATTCTCTCTGCTCTGAAGGAAGGCCTTTGCGAGCTCCTCAAATACAGCCGGGAGTAGAGGCTTTCGTCTCCTTCGGGTCAGGATCCTGTCCTGTGGGCCACTGTCTCACAAGTGAAGTAATACCCATTCTCCTCAAAAGGAAATGCCTCTGTGAACATGGCTGAAAGGCATGGATCAGTTTGAGAAGCAAATGCTTCCTTCGAAAGTACAGGATCTGGCATCAGCCCAGCTGGTGTGGCTCAATGGTTGAGCATCGACCTATGGACCAGGAGGTCACAATTCGAATCCTGGTCAGGGCACATGCCAGGGTTGCCGGCTCAACCCCCAGTAGGGGGCGTGCAGGAGGCAGACAATCAGTGATTCTCTCACATGAGCATGAACTTGAATCCTGTTCTCAGTCACCAGGTATCTGTTTGGATGAATAAGGGTGTGCTTGCTGATTTTTTTTTTTTTTATCATTACAAAAAGAGGAATAAAACTGAAAATCTTCCAGAGGTTCTCAGATATTGTTTTTGAGAAATGCTACTGTGCTGCCTATCAGGAGAACCACCAAAGTGCTTTAAGCTGAGAAATCAGATGAATGTTCTAGAAAGATTTCTCTAAGAGTGGGCCTGGAGGGCAGGGCTGGAGGAAGAGAAGAGCTGGAGGCAGGAGGGCATTTAGGGGGACCCGCCAGAGCAGGAGCAGGGCAGTGATGATGCCAGCCTTACAGGGCTAAAGATGATATTGGAGCGGGATAGGAAGAGAGAATTTTATGGACCTGTGTTAACAGAATACTTTTTTTTTTTTCCTTTCCCAAACTGACAGTGTGAGGCAGGGAACTACTCTAGGAATTAGCAAGCCATCTCAGGAAGATATTTCAGGATAGATAAGTGAGACCTAACACTTTAAAGCCTCAAAACTGCTTTTGCAAGTATTGGACATTTTAAAAAGTTATTCACATGTACGTATGTGAGAAACCCTAGAGAATACCAACAAAAGTTAAAATGGGCTTCTCTGTCAAACCACGTTGTTTTTCTTGTCCCATTATTTCCAATGTCATATCATCAAGCTACCCACCAGGATTCCTGATGAGAAATGGTACTGCTCCTTCCAGAGCAAAAAACATAAAAATCAAATTGTAGCTACATTGATATATTAATGTAATGTAAAAGCATTACCAAAAGTTTTTTGGAACCACAAAAAAACTAAATAGTCTAGAAAAAGAAATATTTTAAAAATTTAAACTGATGCTATATGCTAAATGTTCTGAATTTCTTATTTTTGTTGACAAGAATGATAGGGGTGAGGGGCAATGTAAAGTCAAGACATTACTAGAAGTTATAACCGTTTCTCAAAATACATTCCTTAGCTGATTAACCATTATCTAACACTAGAGGCCCAGTGCACGAATTCGTGCACCAGTGGGGTCCCTCAGCCTGGCCTGTGAGATCTGGCCGAAACTGGCTCTCCGACATCCCCCGAGGAGTCCCAGATTGGGAGAGGGCACAGGCCAGGTTAAGGGACACCACCAGTGCACGACTGGGGCCGGGGGAGGGACGCAGGAGGTTGGCCAGCCAGGGAGGGACCACAGGAGGGCTCCAGGGCACATCCAGCCCATCTTGCTCAGTCCCGATCAGACAGATCCCAGCAGCAAGCTAACCTACTGGTCGGAGTGTCTGCCCCCTGGTGGTCATAGCAAGTGGTTGAACAGCCTTAGCATATCATTAGCATATTACACTTTGATTGGTTTAACGGACGACTGGACGATCAGACACTTAGCATACTAAGCTTTTATTATATAGGATGTTCCTTTCTGTTCCACCTCTCAAAATGCACAGTTTTTCTCCCCTCAAAAATTATTGACCCAAAGAAAAACAAAATACTGATCTAAAATTAAGAGTTTCGTTTTCTGATACATTAAGCATAAGGCAAGGAAGTAAAAAGAGGGTGCTGTTTTATCTTCTCAAAAAGAATGAACAGTATTTTTAAGTGACAATCAATGCTAACTTTTTGTATTCTTAAGGAAAACAAATTTGAAGGACATCAGAAATAACGTCCCCAGGCTTCAAGCCTCTACTCCTGGCTGTATTTGAGGAGCTCGCAAAGGTCTTCCTTCAGAGCAGAGAGAATGCCGCCCCACATGGCTGGCAATGAAGGGCTGGCCTCCCTCCATTTAGGTAATTCATTCAACTAGTTCAAGATTTTATAAGAAATGGTTTTTGTTTCTTTTCTTTTCAGACGTTACTTCTTTATGGAAATCAATAAGCTCACTGTTGAGAGGAACCAGAACATTT
Organism: Myotis daubentonii; assembly: GCF_963259705.1. Taxonomy (NCBI): domain Eukaryota; kingdom Metazoa; phylum Chordata; class Mammalia; order Chiroptera; family Vespertilionidae; genus Myotis; species Myotis daubentonii. The sequence goes on from NC_081846.1 coordinate 58,938,228, forward strand.
AGGATGCTATTATTGCCTTATTTGTTTTTATTATTGATTGCTTTTAGTAGGTATTTTCAGGAATTTCATGACAGTGGTGAAGTATTAATAATGGAATAAAATTACTCTAAAATTCTTAGGTGAAACAATAAAAGGATTAGCTCTAGTAGAAGAACAAAGCCACCTTGAACTCTACCTTTCAGCCCATCTCTTAGCAAGTTAAAATTGTATCTTCTGTGTGGGGCAGGGGTGTGAACTAAATACAGCTCTTTATAGCTTTGCCTATAGACTTCAATGAGAAGGTCTAGCTACCGAGTACTTCCAAGTAAACCAATTCATGGATCAGCTACACTGGGTGGCCGCTGGTGTAGCTCAGTGGTTGAGCATTGACCTATGAAACCAGGAGGTCATGGTTCAATTCCCGGTCAGGGCACCTGTCCAGATTGCGGACACAATCCACAGTTTGGGGCATGCAGGAGGCAACTGATCAATGATTCTCTCTCATCATTGATGTTTCTATCTCTCTCTGTCTCTCCCTTCCTCTCTGAAATCAATAAAAATATATTAAAAATTAAAAATAAGACAGCTAGATGAAGTGATCAACCCAATAAGTCTAGTTATATAGATCACTTCATAAGTTATATAAATGTCTAATAAGGGTTATACACCTAAAACTAGTATAATATTGTATGTCAACTGTAATTGAAATTTTAAAAAGTTTTTTAATTTAAAATAAGAGAGTTGGATGAATATAGATGGATAATTACCATCTAAGGGGAGGAATGATACGACATTTAACTTTCACAGCATAAAATGGAACAGAAGTATATTTTAATGCCTTTTACTGATTATCTTATTATGCATAAAAACATGCTCAATATAATAAATGCAAAAAAGTAAGGAGAACAAAATAAAACTCTCCTGTAATCACACCACTCAGAGACAACCACAGTTGACATTTGAGTGTTTAAATGTTCACATTTTCTATGCATGTATATGATCACATACATACATTTTCCCAAATTAGGATCATGTGATGTATTCCTTTTTTTTGTTTTCCATTTAACAATATTTAGTGTAAACAACTCTCCATGTCAATAAATATTTTCCTATTATTTCATGTTAATGTGTGGATAATATTACACTATATGTTTACAATGATTTACTTATTCAATTTTGGGTTATTTCCTGCCTCATGTCACAGATAGAACTGCAAGATTATATTTTCATTTAAACTCTACATCTTTAATTAATTCACTAGAATAAATTTTAGACATGGCATACTTTAGCTATTTTTCAATAGAAAGGAAAGAGTAATCCCTATGAAATAACCATCACAGGCATCAAGGTAATAACACACAAATCTAAAAATTGAGACATTCTGTACATTGGTACTATAGAACGGGTATTAATGCCACATATCCCATGAAAGAAAAATGATATTATTTAAGGAAAGGGGAGTTTATCTATCTTCAGAAAAGCTTTAGGCACTTACCCTTGTATTTCAAAAAGTCATTGCCATTAATAAGAAAAAGGACTAACCCAAAGGCTAAACATTTTAAATGAAGGATCAGTTTCTCTAAAATATAACACTCCTGTAAAGCTGCAAAGTAATCCTGGCTTTTTAATCCTCCTGATCAGAATCCTGTGCTTTGGACTAGCATTTTCTAACAGTGAATGTTAGCATTTTATAGAATTGTATCATATTGTATTATTTAGTACCTATTTCTATTTTTATATTAGAAAACAGATAAACCGCCAAAACCGGTTTGGCTCAGTGGATAGAGCGTGCGGACTGAAGGGTCCCGGGTTCGATTCCGGTCAAGGGCATGTACCTGGGTTGCGGGCACATCCCCGGTGGGAGATGTGCAGGAGGCAGCTGATCGATGTGTCTCTCTCATCGATGTTTCTAACTATCTCTCTCCCTTCCTTTCTGTAAAAAATCAATAAAATATATTTTAAAAAAAAACAGATAAACCATTAATGGAGATACTTCCTGAAGTTAGAACATATCATTAGCAAACTCTGTTTTCCTTAAAAACACAGCAGCTCAAAAATGTATTAAGCCATAGCATTAATTGTAATAATATAATTTCATGAAAATAAGGGAGTTGCTATTGCTGCTTTTACTTTTTGCTTTCCTATATAATAAAAGGCTAATATACAAATTGTCCCCTCAGGAGTTTGACCAACCGGGAGTTCGACCGCTCACTATGATGTGAGCTGACCACCAGGGAGTGGACGAAGGAAGGCCCTGGCCGGCAGCTAACAGTCAAGGGAAGGAAGGCCCCAATTGCCAGCCAGGTCTACGGACCCCATCTGTACATGAATTTCGTGCACCGGGCCTCTAGTTTTATTATAAAAACAGCCAATGTTCAATGAGAGGAAGAATATCCAAACAATACAGAAGCATGCAAAGAGAGAATAATACACCGCGGGCTTCCTAGTTATAAAACCCAGAGGTAACCAACGTTAACTATAAAAATGCCCCCTGTATCTTACTAGAAACTTTCCAAGCTTATGAAAGTATACAACTTGTATTCTGCTTAGCTTTAAACACAAATACAATTAACAAACTCACTCTTCATAACATGTTTTTTGGTGTGTGTTTTTCACAACTTGTTTTTCAACTTACAATATAGTTTAGCCATTTTCCCTGTAAGTATTTATAAATTGCTTTTTAATAACTGAATGTACCTAATTTATTAATCCAGGCACCCATTTTTTGCTATTATAAATATTGGTATAAATAGAAATTTGATCAATATTGCATTGTTAAGTCCAGCTTTGAACTCCTCTAAACACAAAGAAAATTATATGTATAAACACTCCATGGACCAGAAACGTAGCGGTAGCAGAGACCCAGAGCCGAGTAGTCAAGCCCCCACAGCCTCTGTCTTGCTGGCTCTGGGGCTAGAAACAGGCAAAGGAAACCAAGATTTCTGTTCCTAAAGGGCAAGAGGAATAGAAGTCTCCCAGGAAGGAAAGGTAAAGATGCCAGATTAGCACTTGAATGCACGGATTGAAGAAAGGCTCCCGGCTTTTGTGAAAGGCTCCTCCTAACCACTGTGGGCTGTGCACTATCAGCTGGGATGTGCCCAGGAGGCAGGAAGACAGACAGCCGGAGAGCAGCGCCTGTGCCGCCAGCTGGTCTGCAGGGTGCCCGAGAGCAACACAGGAGCAGGAGCCTCACTTCGGTTCTGGGAGCGTCTCTGATGGGACTGGGTGGTGGTAGCAGCTCTGTCTATTGAGGTGAAGGTCTGGAAACAGAAAGCGATACTCATTGTTTTAATACAAAAGAGGGAAAGGATGAGGAAAAAGTAAAGTAAAAAACAAGATACAAAATAAATGCATGTGGAATCAAATAAAGGGAAATGGATCAAATTCACCTTTCAAAGGTAGATTCTCTCTATTTGGCATAAAAATCCAGGTATATGCAGTGTACCTTAACATACTAAAACAGTAGATGTAGAAAAGTTGAAAATAATTATGGCACAAACCCTGTTTGATGTTACAAATATTTCTCGGTATCACATGTTTATTATAATTCTGCTATAGATAAAGTTTTATATTTATGAAATTAAATTTAGCAGGATTTTCCAAAAGAAAAATGGCTTTATTGGTGTTTTGCTTAAAAGCATCTTTCCTACTCCATTTTTTAAAAAATTGCATATACTTGCTTATAGTAGTTTTATAGTATTTTGTTAAATCCTTGATCCACATGGATTATGATAAACATAATCTTGGATTATGATAAAAAAAATCTTGGATTCCTTTGACTGTTTCTAGCCCCCAGAGCCCAGCAAAACAGAGGCTGTGGGGGCTTGACTACTCGGCTCTGGGTCTCCGCTACCACTACATTTCTGGTGTGTGTGTGTGTGTGTGTGTGTGTGTGTGTGTGTGTGTGTTTGGGGAAGTGGATACTCCAGCATCACTTATTAATAACTAGTAATGACAGACCTGAAATGTTGTCTTTACCATATTCTAAATTATATGTATTTAGATTGATTTTAGAATCTTACTTTTGTTCACTGATCCCTCTATTCCTTTAAAAAACAATTTTAATTAAACTAGCTTTAGAAGAACTTTAATATCTGACCGATCTCTATCTTCTTTATCATTATTCTTCTTCAAAATTAATCTAGTAAGTCTCATAGGCTTATTTTTCCAGATAAACTTTAGCACAAGTTTCTCTACTCCTGCCAAAAAAAATCACTATATTAATTAAAATTACATTAAATCTCCACATTAACTTTAGTAGAAACTTGCAATCTAGTCTAATTAGCAGTGTCCAGAAAACTTTCACCTGCTGCAATTCTGCTGTCCTGAAATAGGAATTTCTCTTCCCCGTGGTGGGAGAAGGTAGAAGTGGGGGAAGGGGTAGAAACCTGTATGCACTATTTTCCAAAGCTCTCCCTTTCCTGCTTTTGTCTGCAATGCACACACCTTCTGTTTTTCGTAAACCTTTACTTATGCAAAAGAGTGTTATTACATTCCTTCATTTGTGTCTGAGAAACCCGAGTTCTCTGTACAGTTAGGAGACCAGCAGGCGTGGCTCATAGATTTGAGCATGGACCTATGAACCAGGAGGTCACGGTTCGATTCCAGGTCAGGGCACATGCCCAGGATTGCGGGCTCGATCCCCAGCCTAGGGCATGCAAGGAGGCAGCCGATCAATGATTATCTCTTATCATTGATGATTCTCCCTCTTTCCCTGACCCTTCCTCTCCAAAATCAATTAAAAAAATTTTTTTTAAAAGACACCTGTGGAAAGTCATGGTGCTAGTAAAGGATGAAGCCAAAATTTTATCCCAATTCATTCTAAGTTTACAACCTGAGCCCCTAATCACTGTGCTGTACTGCCTAAAACTTGAAGAAACTGTAGTGAGAATTCCAGAATTGCTAGCTAGACCCACTCATAAACTAAAAGTATACATACATTTGTAAACAAGAGACCGATATTTAATATTTTCCTCCAGTGAAAAGCAGTCTTCTCTGGAATGTGAATAGAAACCATAAAGGTTACATTTATAAATCAGGTTTTAAACCAAAACCATACCAGGTGATTCCTGATACATAAGTAAAGTCACATAAAAGAACATGAAGAACTGAATAAAAACAACTTGAAGAATGCTGGGAGTGTGAATATATTTGTCAGCGTCCCCTCATTCCAGCTCTCTTTGGGGACAAAGTGCCCACAACTGGGCTTCGAGGCTGTGCTCCTGCCCAGGAACTGGACACAGAGGTGTTAAACAGTGAAACAATTTCTAATGAGCCCTAGAGACCTGTAGGAGAACGTGAGGACTGCGAAAATTACGTTTATAACATAATTTTCCAAATGAAAACTAATTCCCAAAAAAATGCAGATGGTAAGAATGCAAATAAATGTTCATTATGAAGACTTCATAACTTTTTCCTCTTCCTTGTACTCTTTGTTTATCCATTACCTAAATTGCACTGGGGCATGGTATTTTATCAAAAAGCTTGTGCAAACATTTTTATACAAGCCCTTAGATATCTAGTGTTCCCCCAAAACTTTGATGTCCTGAAAAATCTAATTATTACTGGTAACTTTAAAAGATCACAGTAATTTATTTTTGTCACATGTGACTAAAGATTAATGGATACAATCAGGAATAATTTGGTAAAAACATATCAAATGCAGAGAAAGCAAAATTTGTTGTTAAGTGAAGCATCAAATATAATAAAAGAGCAAATTCCATGAATGAACAGCAACAATGCACAATTCATTAACCAAATGCCCATGACTATTTCACACTTCAGAGGGCCACTGATATGATCAGGAATGGTAGTAAAAGGATAAATATAGATTAAGTTCAACATCTCTATACATTTTAATTATAAAGGCTACCTCCAGAGAGCTACCAGCATAAAAAAAAAGAAATACAAACTAAGGTTCATCCATCACCTTTATAAATCACAATTCCACATATATCAAAAGCACATTAAGTCAATTATTGAAAAAAAAAAAAAAAAGGCAGTCAATATACCAAGAGATATTAAAAAGTACAGCACTTTCTTGGCTGTTACTAACTGTAAAAATTAAAAGTCTGGTCAACATTCAGACTCTGGAAACCCTTATCTCTCCAGAATTATCACTATCCACAATCACCTACTCCAGTGGTTCTCAACCTTCTGGCCCTTTAAATACAGTTCCTCATGCTGTGACCCAACCATAAAATTATTTTCGTTGCTACTTCATAACTGTAATGTTGCTACTGTTGTGAATCATAATGTAAATATCTGATATGCAGGGTGGTTTTAGGCGACCCCTGTGAAAGGGTCGTTCGACCGCCAAAGGGGTCGCGACCCACAGGTTGAGAACCGCTGACCTATTCATTAACTGGTTAATGTCCTGACCACTACTGACTGTCCTTCGCTGCTCAAAGGGAAAAAAGTATTTGTTCAGCAAATATTAATAGATTATAAGCTTCTTGAGGGCAAGGCCACATCTTCTTATTCTGTATTCTCATAGCTGATTTAGTACTTGGCTCACATCAAAAATAATGTGTATTGTATATATGTAAAGACTGCAAGAGGGCACAGGCCGGGCTGAGGGGATCCCCCGCCCCCGAGTGCACTGTTTTCAAGTCATTTTCATGACTACACATTTAATCCTCTCAACATCATCGATAGAGGTATTCTTCCTTACTTGAAAGCTGAGGAACCTGAGATAAATTAACTAATTTGCCCCAAGTGTGTGTGTGTGTGTGTGTGTGTGTGTGTGTGTGTGTGTGAGAGAGAGAGAGAGAGAGAGAGAAAGTGACTCCACATTAATAACCAGAGGAAAGAAATTATTCTATTGAATATATCTTAAGTAACGGCATTGGTGTTCCATACTAAAATGCCTTTCTTTCCATGTCATGTTTCCTTTTTTTTTAATTGATTTCAGAGAGAAAGGGAGAGGGAGAGATAAAAACATCAATGATGAGAGAGAATCACTGATTGGCTGCCTTCTGCACACCCCCTACTGGGGATCAAGCCTGCAACTTGGGCACATGCCCTTGGCCAGAATCAAACCTGGGACCCTTCAGTCCGCAGGCCAAAGCTCTATCCACTGAGTCAAACCGGCTAGGGTCATGTTTCCATTTTTAATGAACTTTTCTAATATCTTTCCTAATGTTAACTAATAGAGTGACTGAGAGAGAATAGATTAGCAACAGTTAATTCACATACACTGGAGTTTCCAAACTGCAGTCCATATTTCACTAGAAGAAATTATTTTAAAAGATACAGGAACAAAAAGAGTTATTTTAATAGAATAATTCACTTTAATAAATCTTTTCTACTCTTAACTGACATAAATGTGATTTCAGATCATATACAAATATTTCTTACTAGAGGCCCAGTGCATGAAATTCGTGCACTCGGAGGCAGGGGATCCCCTCAGCCAGGCCTGTGCCCTCTCGCAGTCCAGGAGCCCTCAGGGGATGTGGGGAACGGGCCTAAGCCAGCAGTTGGACATCCTTAGCACTGCTGTGGAGGCTCCCACCACCATCGTTTGCCAGCCATGATCCCAGCTTGTGGCTGGGCAGTGCTCCCCCTGTGGGAGCACACTGACCGCCAGGGGACACCTCCTGTGTTGAGAGTCTGCCCCCTGACGGTCAGTGCACGTCATAGCGATGGGTTGTTCTGCCATTCAGTCAATTCGCATATTAGCCTTTTATTATATAGGAGGATTTCATAGAGATGTATTTACTTTACTATGTATTAAAAAATTATAAGAACATCAGCTCATAAAATCACAGGAATACAAACTTTCCTTTTTAAATTCATTTCAGTGTCAAACAGTACTAATCAATCTTAAAACTGTGCAACTGCCTACATCAAAAAAATATATGAAGGGGCTTCACAAAGGATGGAAAATTAGTAAATGCAACAGAAATGTGACAGCCAGCATAGAGGCCGACTGTGTGTGTGTACTGGGGAAGAAAGGTGGAAACTTTCTTTATCTGTGTCACGTCCATCCACACCAGACTTACCTCTGGTGACAGCATCTAGTGCACAGCCACACCCTGTCGCTCCTCCTCCAATGACAAGGACATCGAATTCAGGCGTGTTTCTCAAAGTCAGTATCTGAGCTTCTCGGGAAGGAGGATCCTTGTTCACTGGCTCTGAAATGTTCTCGGCTGCTTTAACATAGGCCAGGCTCATCTGATGTAAAAGGAGACCATTTTCAGTTGTTCGTCTGGAATGCTCACTTAATAAATTTTACAACATGCTAAAAGAGAGTTGCAAGGAGATAAGGAATCCCAGAGCTAGACCTCAGTCCACAGGCCACATGGAGTTATACCACCAACTGTCTTGGGAAGAAAAAAGTCCTTAAAATCTAGGTGTGTTTTTTCCCCATGAGTCACAACTACTGAGCCATAGAACACTTGGTTTCAGATTCCACCTCTCAACTACTTGATTTGGTTTCATATACAGACAAGTTTAATTATTCCCCACACCGTACAGCAATTCCCAAACACCTTGTCTAAGACAATATATAGGGAACATAAGGATATGTTTTTATCCAGTAGCAGCAATTTGGTCAAATAACATTAACAAGTTTTGAGAGGAGGAGGTTTTAAAAAGAACTTTATGACTTTCTGCAATTTCTTAAAAGTATGTGCTCTTCATTCCTTAATTCCCCTGATGAAAATATATTCTAGAGTTTGAGGGTCTATAAGTTTAAAAAGAATCTGTTTAACACAAGTTTAAATCATCAGCTAAGGCCAACGGGAATGATATTTTTCAAAGATTGTAGTCAGAGCTTTGCCCATTAAGTGTTTTACTATAAAATTACAAATTTTACACATTTAATATACACTGTTTTGATTTTTGAGAGTTCTAACAATAATATAATTAAATCCAGCCGTAGTCCCCCTAAGGAATAATGACCTTCTCTCATTAGAATGTAACTTATCATCCTAAATCCAAAATGATACTGGCCTTTAAGAAAAACAAAACAAAAAAATAGCTGTCAGAAGTCAGAGTCAAAGGCCTAGAAAAATAGGTATCTGTTTTTCCCCCAAAATGCTAACATGAGGTTCATTCACTATAATGAACAATGCTGGCTAGTGTTGCTCTGGGAGATCATTACCCACAGATATATCGCTTCTGTATTCTTTTCTTTAGATCACAGCATCTGGACAAGCCATAATGCCGTGTTTTCCCAAAACCACAGGCCACAGCTTGCTCAAGAAAAAGGTGATCTATGGCTGACCAAGAGATTGTTCTAAGTGATTTTTGTTCATTTAAATAGAGTAAACCAAACTCCTCCTTGTGGTCATATTTAATTATAATCAGGCCAATTGGATTTCTATAAAAATAAATCTAGAAGCCATACAGTATGCTGAAAGAAATCTAGAGTTGGGTCAGCAGGTCCTAGTTTAGATCTTAGCACTCTTGTTTACTAGTAATGTGACTTTTGACCCATGATCTCTCTGGTCCTTGGTTTCTTCCCCTGTAGAATGGGATAATGTCCTATGATGTCTCTCTCTCTTCCTCTCTGAGCTACCCTCCACCTGAATGTACAGTAACATGAAAGTAATTGGTCAACTATAAAGTACCACCACCAAAGAATTGTTGTTTGATTCCTTAGTGGTATATAAAAGGGAACTTTCAAAACATATTTTACTAAGAATCATAAAAATAAAAGCTTATAATCAGGTACCATAATTTTCAAGCTATTAATTCTGGTTCCAAGCCACAAAATCATATTCTCCTTTACTAGTATATAACTTATCCTAATTACCTGCTAAAAACCATTTCCCTGTGTTCACATTTACATACATTTAAGGCAACAAACTAAATAAATGTAACTGCTAGGTGCTGTGGAGACATAAAATAACTTTTAGTCATGGTCTATACCTTCCATCATTTAATGAGCAAAAATAATTTATACACACACACACAACACTGAGCCATGGCCATTCTGATGAGGGAGTCTTTCATCTGAGGATTTCAAATGGGCCATGAGACTGACAAGTGACTAAACTGTCAGTGAGTTTTCACACAGCGAAAGAATTTTCCTGACATTTTCTGTTTAAGTTTTCTAGAAATACTTGAAAGAAAAAAAAAGAAATACTTGAAAAATAAATTCAAGTTCTAATGCAATATATCTTGATACTAGGGGCCCGGTGCACGAAATTCGTGCACTGGGTGTGTGGGGGGGAGGGGAGTGACCCTCAGCCCAGCCTGCCCCCTCTCACATACTGGGAGCCCTCAGGCGTTGACCCCCATCACCCTCCAATCGCAGGATCGGCCCCTTGCCCAGGCCTGACGCCTCTGGCCTAGGCGTCCGGCCCGGGCAGCGGGGACCCGCAGCTGCAGCAGCCCCGCGATCGTGGGCTCCGCTTTAGGCCCAGGCAAGGGACCCCTAGCTCCCGGGACTGCCAGCTTCGGCCGTGCCCAGCTCCCATCGCTGGCTCCACCCCTACTTCCTGCTATCACTGGCCAGGGCGGAAAAGGCACCTCATTCTCCGATCATGGCTGGGGGGCAGGGCAAAGGTGGCCCCAGGGCCGCCTTTGCCCTGCCCCCCAGCTCTTAGCTCCCCCCTGGGTTTCCGATCACTGTCAGTGGCAGGGGGCTTCTTCCTGCTTTCCCTTTTGCCTCCCTGCATTGTGCCTACATATGCAAATTAACCGCCATCTTGTTGGCAGTTAACTGCCAATCTTAGTTGGCAATTAACTGCCAATCTTAGTTGGCAGTTAACTGCCAATCTTAGTTGGCAGTTAATTTGCATATAGCCCTGATTAGCCAATGAAAAGGGTAGCTCGTACGCCAATTACCATTTTTCTCTTTTATTAGTGTTGATACTTCATTAGAATTTGGTAATGCTAAAAGCCCCATATTTTTCTCTGTTCACAGGTGATAACTATGAATATTAAACTCAACTGAACTTCTGCAAGATTACTAGATCTGATTGATGGGTATCTCTCATGCCTTGTGGGTATGTCATTCCATTGACTACACTGATTTTTCTGTCATCATCCCCTGCTCATCCTTCTCACCAGCATGCTCTAATTTGTCTCATCTTAACAATCAAAAACATCTTTTAACACATGTTTCTCATAATCAATCTAAAAGTTCTTAAAAGCCCTGTATGCCCTTGCTTTTTCTACTGCCTCGCATCCTACCCACTCCTCAATTCATTCTAATGTCGATTTTCACATACATACGAGCACCACCACCATTACCAGCAAAACTGGCTAATGTCCACGATAGTTCTACTAGTAAATTTTATGAGCACATTCTATCCCTGATTTACTTGTCATCTCAGCACACACATAACTGTTCATGCACCTTGCCATCTGGGAGGCAATCTTATGAGTTGAAAATTCTTTCTTTCTCTCTCTCTCTCTCTCTCTCTCTCTCTCTCTCTCTCTCTCTCTCTCTTTTTAACAACTCTCTCCTACTTTCCTTTGGACATCCCTCTACCTAACATTGAACACTGAGGTTCCTCTTGGATCTGCTCTTGTCACTATTCTCAGATCACTAAAAACTCTCTTTAGAGAATCTCTTCAACCTCCATACTGTCAGATATCTTTTATACCACACTGATTTCCAATTTTGTTCCCTTATTTCAGAGCCAGATATCAAACTACCTACTTGGTACCTCCATTTAGACATCTCGCATATATTTCAAAATTGAACTGATGACTTTATCTCCCCATACATTTTTTCCCTGTCAATGTTCCTCAACTCATGAAGGTACCATTATACATGTAGTTGGGTGTACCACTCTCTCAAGTCCCATATCTGATGAATCACTGAGTTCTACCAACTCCACCTCCTAAAAAAATTCTCACATCTAATCACTTAATCTTCACTGCCACCTTTCCAGTCAAGGTGTCTTCCCTTTCCCCTATAGTATAGGGGCCTATACGAATATGATATCCTCCTTCAGATCTTCATACATTTGCTGTGTCTCCTTCCAAGTCATTATCTACACTGCAGCTAAGGTAATAATTTTTAAACCCAACTAACATTGTTTCCAAGTGTAAAACCTTTCAAAAGTTTCCAACTCAATTTAAGTTAAAGGTAAATATCTTTACTCTAGTTTCCAAGATTCTTCACAGTCTTTTAGAGTAGACAATACCAGTGCTGGTGAGGATACAACACAGTTGGAACCCTCTTACATTGCTGGAAGAAACACAAAGTGATACAGCTATTTTGGAAAACAGTTTGGGAGTTTTGGATACTATAATGGGAAACATACATGTACCATACAACCTAGCAATTCTCCTAGATAATTACTCAAGAGAAATGAAAACCTACATTAATACAAAAACCTGTAGGAACATGTTTACAGTGGCTTTATTTATAATTGCCAAAAATCAGGAAAATCTCAAACATCCTTCAACTGACTAAACAAACTGTCATATATCTATGCAATGGAGTAATAACCAACAATCTAAAGAACAAACTACTGATAGATACATGATATGAATAAATCTCATATTCATTATGCTAAGTCATATCACCAAATTATGGTTTTCCACCCAAATCTGGCTGCCACCTGCATTTTTTGTTTTAGGTTTGTTTGGGTTTGTTGTTTTTTTTATGTGTTTTTACTGATTTTAGAGAGAGAAGAAGGGAGAGGGGAAGAGAAAGAAACATCAGTGTGAGAAACATCAATCTGTTGCCTCCCATACACACTCTGATCAAAAGCCTAATCCACAACCTGGGTACGTGCCCTGACTGGGAATCAAACCTGCAACCTTTTGGTTCATGGAACGATGTTCAAGGAACTGAGACATTGGCCAGGGCAACTACCACCTGTTTTAATAAATAAACTTTTATTCAAACACGACCACACACCATCATTCATGTATCAGCCATTACTGCAATAGCAGAACGAGTATCAACAGAGACTATATGGCCTGCAAGCCTAAAACATTTACCACCTAGCTCTTTACTGAAAAGTTTGCCAATCCCTGTGCCAAGCGAAAGAAGCTAGACTCAGAAGTGTATATATGATATGATTCCACTTATATGCTGTTCTGTAAAGCAAAAATGTATAGGGTCAGAAAACAGATCACCAGTGATTGCCAGGGTTTGGGTGTTAGGGGCAGGGAAGATTGACTACAAAAAGGATAAGAGAGAACTTTTAAGGATGATAGAAATGTTCTATATCTTGATTGTGATGGTGGTTATATGGTTTATGTACTTGTCAAAACTCCCAGAAGAGTATATTATAAAGGGTGAATTTTACTGCATAAAAAATGCACCTCAAATTATACATTAATAAACTTTACTTAAAAAAAATAGGTAAATACATATACTATAGCCATTCTGTATCAGGCGCTATTATAAAGATTTTTTTTCCCTACTCATTTAATCCTCACAATAACCCTATGAGCTAGGCCAGGGGTGGGCAAACTTTTTGACTAGAGGGCCCACAGTGGATTCTTAAACTGGACCGGAGGGCCGGAACAAAAGCACGGATGGAGTGTTTGTGTGAACTAATATAAATTCAAAGTAAACATCATTACATAAAAGGGTACGGTTTTTTTTTTTTTTTTTTTTTTTTTTTTTTTTTTTTTTTTTTTTTTTTTAGTTTTATTCATTTCCTGCGGGCCGTAGTTTGCCCACGGCTGAGCTAGGCACTACTTTGGTCTCCATTTCACAGAAGTAACAGAGAAGGTAAGCACTCTATATGGTAGAGCTGGGAATTGAACCCACACAGCCTGGCAATGAATACTAAGTTTTATATTGCTATACCATACCGACTCTACATATAATCTGAGGGAAAAAATAAGGAAACAGACTAAATAGTTATAATAGGATGAGTTATCACCGGTTGCCAAATGCGGAAAGTTTTTTGGGTTTTTTTGGTATGGTTTTGTTGTGAAGGTTTTGCTGAACAGTCCTCCCAAAACAATTATTTTTTTAACTATACGTTCCTATTGAGGATAATTTATTTAATTTCTGCCACTACATTTAAAATAAGATTTTATTTTTGTTTACTTTTTTCATAAAAGCTGGAAAGTGTTGCAACTGAGAAGCTAAGCACCACGTTTATTTTAGAGTCAGTAAACAGCCTAAGGCCCTACTTCTAATTATGACAAGAGAAAGACTCATTTTGGCTTCATATGGCTTTGAGTCACAAAAACACATCTGCACTCTACCTTCCCGAGAATATGTTGATGGAGGGGAAATAAAGAAGAGAAGCAGCAGGAAGGAAACAGCAGTGGCAAGTCACAGCGGGCTCTGAGAATAGAGGCCTTTGTGCTCCAAATCTCCCCAGCCCTCTTCTCACCCTCCTTCTTCCCAAGGCAGTTTTAGTAAATGGGAGTCTGAGAGGCAGGCTCCATTGCAGGACTGATGCAGAGATTCTGGGAGAAGCCTTGGACAGGCCACCCGTTCTAAACCACCTGAGAGACCAATCTCTCTCCTGTGTCCTGAGAAGACATCTCACCCACTGTCACTCAATCAATATGCACTGCAGGCCCTCAAGGAATCTACACACTGGAGGACAAAACAAAAAGATAAAAAGGAAATTATGATATCACTGAACGGATGGATTTAAGACAGAGAAGAGGCTACCAGAGCAACAAGTGGCACCTCTAGTCCAGACCCGAGAAAGTTTCCTGGAAATTACAGCTGAATCGGGTCAAGATAGACTAATACATTAGCTGGGTGAAAATAACAGGGAAGGAAGTCGTATTCAATAGCATGTGCCAGAAGTCATACTAGTGAATTAGTCAGCACAATACTTTCTCAAAAGCATGAGCTACACTTCCAATATTTAATATTTTTACGTGCTGTGTTCCACGTAAAAATTAGAAAATGTCCATCTGAGATCAATCTGCTGAAAGGGAACAGCAGTTCTCCCTTAGGCAGGACCTGTGCTCTTGTTAGCCCAGCATTCCCATTCACTGGCTTCATGGGACCAGCAGTTTGCCAACCCTGACCTAAGACAGGCCCAGTACTTACAGATTCAGAATCTATTTCCTAACTCAGCCATTGATGCCAGAAGAAAGGAGACACACACAAAGCAAACTGCCTTTTGCTTAGCACAGTTCCAACTACAGCTCCCCAACAAAAAAATTCTTATCTTACAAGAATTGGAAGATCTAATATAGAATATTACTTTCATGTTGTTATTTCTGACTGTATTTAATTATTATGGACTATGAGGAAGTAGCTGTTTTATTAATGTGTAAGCAGATTTTTATATACATTTGAAAAAGATAAAATTCTTCCAGCGTTCTGATAGAAAGCATACAGCTTTTGTCAAGAGACAGACTGGCACACTGAACACCGACATGGAATTGAAAGCCAAGCTCATAGTCTTTGAGAGTTTACACCCCAGAGAACAGAATGGGAGTCAGAATGAGATCTGTTTCACTATGCCTGTGCACCATTAGCCTTGCAAATTTAAAAAAAAAAAAAAGCCTAGACACTTGCAACTTCGGGTGAGACCGAAAACAAGATCTAATAATTAGTGTCTATTTCTGAAAGAACTGCATATTTAAAGACCACAGGCAATTAACAACCAGGTTGTCCTGTAATCATGTAGAGTAATAATTGGAGTATAAAGTAGGGTTTCATGCAAATCACTTCATGCTGCAACTATCATTCTCTCCCATATTATGTGATTCAATCACACATTGATAATGGAACCGTTAAATTTAAGGGAAATTGCTTCGTGTTTTGTTGTCACTGAAACAGGCTAACTATATCTGTATATTCCTGGAAAGTAAAATGCAACAAGCACCTCCTAACAGTGAACCTTAAGATGTTTTAATGACCTTCACCTCCTGAGTCACTTTGTGATCCTAAACTGATGGTTTTCCTGTAACTACATGACAGTAAGCAACATTTCTCAGTGTAAACATACTTGGTGATGGATTCATGATTACTCTGTAAGAACATTTGCAAATGGGTAGACTGTCATCTCCACTGGGGACCAGATAAGAGAAAACAAGACAAGTCCATCCTTCCAGGGTGGCTGAGAAAGGAGTTCTAGTTCACCTTGAAGGTGCTATACAATCGTTAAGTGGCTGGGCTCCTTTGAGAAGTCACAGAGAAACGTTAATAGCAATTGTACTATATCATTATAAAAGCTCTTATAGCTGAAAAATAGGGAAAACCCTTTGGCTCTGTCCACCTTCAAAGAAGCTCACATCATAATAGACTACATGAGCTGAGGTTTAAGAAATATGTTTCATTGGTTTTCAAATAAACATTTTTAAAACATAGAATATGTGTTTGGGGGTGTCTAAACTTGACATTGTTCTTCAATTCCCATAGGGCGCTGAGGATAAGAAAATCTGGAGAGGAAGCCTGAGATCTGAGAGGCAGAGAGGGAAGCGATAAGAGTTGTCACTGCCTCGCTGTTGTTGGACCACACACTCTAACATGCTAGCTCCTTTAGGTGTCATGGCTACCACAGAAGGGAGGCATCCTTTGACCAGAGAGAAAACTGGGTTTTGTGATTCCTTAGGAAAGTCACTGAGTCACTGAATCACACTTTGATCCCAGGTTTGACTCTAAATCACATGTCCTCACCTCTGCTAGGTTATCTTTGCCTATATGTTTGGGTTACCTGGACCTCAAAACCCACCAGCTTCTCTGACACCAGCAATGCAGGAAAGTATTGATGACAGTGTAATCAGAAGATGCATGGACTCTGCTCAGCTTGTAGCCAGCCACCCAGGGCAATGAAGATGACAACCAGGTTCCAAGAAACAGCACTTTTCCTTAAAAGCTTCCCCAATGGAAAGTGGATACAGAACTAAAAGAAGGCTCACTCTTTTCCCATCCCTCCCAGGTGAATAAGATGTTGATCCAGCCCAGCAGGCATGGCTCAGTGGTTGAATGTCGACCTATGAACCAGGAGGTCACCATTCAATTCCCAGTCAGGCACATGCCTGGTATATGGACTCAGTCCCCAGGGTGGGGCATGCAGGAGGCAGCCAATCAATGATTCTCTCTCATCACTGATGTCTCTCTTTCTTTCTTTCTCTCTCTCTCTCTCTCTCTCTCTCTCTCTCTCTCTCTCTCTCTCTGAAATCAATAAAAATATATATTTTTTAAAGATGCTGACCCAATGAATCAAATGACCAAGCAATCCAGATGACCATCGGCTACTTTTTAACCTTATGTTCAAAACCATTTTGGGTCAAATTTGTGATGCACACGTTCCATTTCCCTGTGAATTATTTCATCAAATATACACATATTTATAACTTCTCCAGTTTGTACTCACAAGCTTATCATTAGATCTCAAAACTTCATTGTTGAAAAATCACAAATTTCAAAATAAGCAGGTAAAATTAATGTTGCCTAAATTATCTTAAAGCATCTATTTTCTTATTAATTTGCAAAACTCTACCTAGAGGAAACTTGCCTAACATAAACACAACTTAACTATTTTTTTAATATATTTTATTGATTTTTTTTTTACAGAGAGGAAGGGAGAGGGATAGAGAGTTAGAAACATCGATGAGAGAGAAACATCGATCAGCTGCCTCCTACACACTCCCCACTGGGGATGTGCCTGCAACCAAGGTACATGCCCTTGACTGGAATCGAACCCGGGACCCTTGAGTCTGCAAGCATCGGCCAAACCGGTTAGGGCAACACAACTTAACTATTAAGCAGGAAGATGGGGAGGGAAAAGCTAAAGGACTCTCCCCAAAAGCATTTATGGAAAGTTTCCCCAGTCCCACAATATCCCCAAAAAGTTTCTTAAAGAGACCTTAAAATGAATAAATAGTTGAAAATGAAATGCAAAGTCAAATCAAAATGAATGTCAGTGTTGCTCAGTTTGCAACAGCCTAGAAGCTCACCAGCTGTCAACGCTAATCATAGCTCAGCCGTTGACTCAACTGTGTGACCTATAGCAGTACAGTTAACCTCGCTGATTTTGTATGCCAGCAGTAAAATAGCATCACAAACTCCTCGAAAGCCTGGCGTGAGTTAGAACTCAAAGATATTGCCATGGCCCCACTTTGGGAGCTAAGTGTTAAATAAAAACCAAAATTATAAGGAAGATGATAGGATGCTCTTCAAAGAACATTTCCAACTCTGTCTGCATAATTTTAGTGCTTTGATGAAACATGCCTCTGAAGAAACAGTGAACCATACAGAGTAGTTAAGAATAGTTTCAACTGGCCTTATCGAAAATACAGTGCATTCAGAATCTTCATCAAGCTTTAGATATCAGACACAGCCTCAATATATTTAGTTGTGTTTCTAGGAGAAAAAAACAGTCCTTCCAGGAATCTATGCACAGGGTTCTCTAAGCAAGTGAAGTAAATGAATGATAGAATCTTTGGCATAAACTTATAATAAAATTCTGATCAAAAGAAATATAGCTCATTAGTCAATAACATCAGAAACTAGTTGCCGGGGTCCAACCCCAGCAGGTCCAGGGGTTCCCAAAGGCATAGACGGAGTCGGCGAAGAAGGAATGACACGGAGACAGCGTTCAGTTGATCAGCAGCCTAGCCAGGATCTCCAGCCAAGTTCTGGTCTCGATCTCCAGAGAGGTTCTGCTGTTTATTGTCTTGTTACATCCGTATTTATACCAGTTGATTTTAATCCTGTCAATTTCTATTACAAAGGTTAGGGCGTTTCTCATCTCCATTCCAGGGAGTAAAGATTATGTAGCTTAAGCATGATTGTTTGTAGTGATTAACTACCCGCCTGGCACTTAGTTAAGGAGTTTCATCCCCTCCCTGACTTCAGGGAAAAATTCCTACCTGGGGAAACAACCTTTCTAGGAGAGGCATCCCATCCCTGACTTCAGGGAAAAATCCCTACCTGGGGAAACAACCTTTCTCGGAGAGGTGACCTTGGTTAAAACACACAGGGCTAAGGGGAGCAAACATATTAAGAACAGTAGGCTATATACGCCAGGTCCCTTGAAACATATGCTGTGCAGATGTTTCTTTCCTGCAGCGACTGTGTCAAGCAGCAAGGATGGACCGGCTTCCGGCAACTAGTCAGGACACAGATGTAATGGCGGGATGGGTGTGTAACCAAACCTTTTCTCTTCTTCCAGAGAACACTACTGGATCACATTTTCCACCTTCCCTTACGACTGGCTAAAAATGATCCAGTTGGTCAAAAAGCCCTATAATGGCTCTAGCCTGTTTGGCTCAGTGGATAGAGCATTGGCCTGCAGACCAAAGGGTCCTGGGTTTGATTCCAGTCAAGGGCTCAATCCCCTGAGGGGGCATGCAGGAGGCAGCCGATTAATGATTCTCTCTCATCATTGATGTTTCTATCTGTCTCTTCCTCTTCCTTCCTCTCTGAAATCAATAAAAGTATATATATATATTTTTTAAAGCCATATAATGTGTAACAGCCACTAGAATAAAGGGACAGAGGTTCCTGAATAATTTCAAGAAACAAGCCCCCAACCTATCCACCCTGGACTGTAATGTGGCAAGAAATAAACCTTCACTGTAATGGGATTTGGACATAGTTTATTACACCAAATAGCTTACTCCACTAAATACACCAAACATGAGATATGTATAGCACTCAAACCCAAGATGCACAACTTGCCTACTTTGTATGTAGTCTGTACATGGTCAGAATCTTCCTGGGACAGATGGGGCCTCATCATTTACAGGAAAATAAATCCATAGAAGCTCCAAAAGGACAGATAGATCATTAAATGCAAGCCCCTCCGAACCATGGTGCAGAGATGTTTCTTCCTTCATATTTCACAGAAGTGATGCTGACAGCACTGTAAGCAGGCAAGGAGGACCAAGACCCCTATCATTCAATCTCCAGTCCTTTCTTCTCCTAAACATACATTCTCACATGGCATCTAACCATGTAGTTTCCACCTAAACATTAAATTCAACAAAAATGAAGACTGTTTAAGAACAGCTGCTATTACAGTACTTGGTAAGTTTTGTGTGTTGTTTTGGGTTTTTTTTTGTTTTTTTTTTTCAGAGAAAGGCTGTTTATGAAACTATGAAAAATGCCTCTGGAGATGGAAGATTATTTACTCAGAGAGAACAAACAAGTCTGCTAGCCTGAATTGACTCACGAAGTTAAAAGCAATCTGGTAAGCAAATGTGTCACATAATTTCAGCTACATCAGTGCTCAAGAAAAGTTATACTCATCTCAAACCCACAGATATGCTTTAGCTTAGGAACCAGAAAATATTTACAACTGAGGTTAAATTCTTAAAATTATTAAATGTGTTGCCCTAGCCAGTCTGGCTCAGTGGATAGAGCGTTGGCCTGCAGACCAAAGGGCCCCGGGTTCGATTCCAGTTAAGGGCACGAACCTTGGTTGCAGCCCCAGCCCCTGTGGGAGGCAACCAATCAATGTGTTTCTCTCACATCAATGGTTCTCTCAGTCTTTCCTTTTCTCTTCCACTCTCCCTAAAAATCAATTGAAAAATATCCTTGGGTAAGGATTTTTTAAAAAGATATTAAATGTGTCATATATATATATATAGTTATATTCAATCAAGATACTACTGGAAAGTAATGAAGTGAATTTTTATGATTTTTATTTTCTTAATTGACATGTTCCAGAGACATGCTTAAGATTTTAAGTATATTTTTAAAGGCTTTATTTTTTTCTTTTAGAGCAGTTTTAGGTTTACAATAAAATTGAGAGGAAAAATCAAAGGATTTCCCATATAACTCTTACCCCCACATATGCATAGCATAATGGCACATTTTTTACCAAGGATGAACCTACACTGACACATCATAATCACCCAAAGTCCATAGTTTCCTTAAGGGTTCACTCTTGGTAGTGTACAGTCTGTGGGTTTGGGCAAATATGTAATCACACATATTCATCATTATGATATCACACAGAGCAGTTTCCCTGCCCGAAAACTCCTCTGTGCTCTGCTTGGTCATCTGTCGCCACACACCCCTGGCAACCACTGGTTTTGTGGGGTTTTTTCCAGTCTCCAAAGTTTTGCCTTTTCCAGACATCATATAGTTATAACCATATAGTGTGTAGCTTCTTCATAGTGACGTTTTACAGTTAGTAATATGTATTTCAAGTTCCTCCATGTCTTTTCATGGCTTGATAACATTTCTTTCTAGCACTGGATAATATTCCACTGGCTGGATGTACCATAGTTTATTTTCCCATTCACCTAGTGAAGGACCTCTTGGTTGCTTCCAAGTTTTGGCAATTGTAAATAAAGCTGCTGTAAACATCCATGTGCAGGTTTTTGTGTGGACATGAATTTTCAGCTCCTTTGAGTAAAGATCAATGAATGTGATATTGCTGAATCATATGGTAAGAATGTATTTGTAGTTTTGTAAGAAACCACCAAACATTGTACATCCTCACCAGCAGTAAACGAGACTTCCTATTGCTCCACATCCTCTCCAGCATTTGGAGTCAGGCTCAGGATTTTGGTTTCTCTTCTATCATTAGTCATCTGGACTGCAAGTTTCTCTGACGTCTACCAGTTTCTCTGACCAGCAGTTAATATAAGCAATATAATATCAACCAAGTGCTCAGCTATTTAAAGAAGTCTGGTGTCGCCCTGGCTGGTTTGGCTCAGTGGATAGAGCGTCAGCCTGCGGACTCAAGGGTTCCCAGGTTCAATTCCCGTCAAGAGCATGTACCTTGGTTGCAGGCACATCCCCAGTAGGGAGTGTGCAGGAGGCAACTGATCGATGTTTCTCTCTCATTGATGTGTCTAACTCTCTATCCCTCTCCCTTCCTTTCTGTTAAAAAAAAAAAAAAAAAAAAAAAAAAAAAAAAACACCAATAAAATATATTTTAAAAAAAAGAAGAAGAAGAAAGGAGATACCTGTTAAAAAAAAAAAAAAAAGAAAGAAAGAAATCTGGTGTCATAGCTTTTTTATTATGCCTAACAAGGCTAGGTCTGTTCCAAATATCCATATCCTCTATCACAGAAAGGGAAATAAGTACAATAGATACAAAAGACCTGCTATGTGTCAGGTACTGTGATCACTGGCTTCTATATACTGACTGACTTCCTGCTTGGCAGGGGAAAGAGCCTGGGAGTAAATGACATTATCCTCACCTTACAAAGAAACTAGAGTTCTAAAAACTTTCATAGCCTGTGCGTAATAACAAGTTCACCAAAACCCAGCCGCACTTGTATAAAAGACACATTCAGGAAGCTAAACATCTTTTCATCTAACTATCCATTAAAATTAACTGCAAAGTATGTCTTTCTTTGATTAGATATGATCATCCTATTCTTTGTTGTTTGTCAACCTTTTGAAATTTGAGGCATTGGCACTACCAGTCAAAAGGCCCTGGTTTATTAGACTCCCTTACAGATAATGTATTGAGGGGGAAAGATTAAAATTAAAACAATGTCCTCAAAATCCCCATAGATTTTAATAATTCATGTATCACTTTGCCTCTCGTTGGCATAATTTTTTTTTTCCTCATAGGTTCTGATGATATTAACAACAGAGGTAGCATAAGCTTGCCTATATTTCAACCCACCTAACACATTGTCACTAGGACTTTTTCCAGGTTCCCTTAAGTAATACACAAAGCACAAGGTACTACAGTATTTAGGAAGCCACTAAGAGTATGTGAATTGCTGTCTCTTACAAAGTGAAACTGTTTTTGCAAAGCAGAAAGATCCTGTCATTAACAACTATTACTATATCATTGATTTTAGGAAAGAATAAGTTGAATTGCATTGTACTTCAAGCTAAAATGATATATGAAAATTCTGATTTACCAAAAAAATGCCGAGTTTTTTTTTTTTAATTTTTCATTGATTTTTAAAGAGAAAGGAAGGGAAAGGAAAAGAGAGAGAGAAACATCGATGAAACAAAGAAATCAAATCTGCCATAACTCATATAAGCCTACAAAGTTTAAAAAAAAAGAGAGAGAGTGGAAACTTTATGAAATTTATTACTTACAACTTTCGGAAAAGAGTTTAAGTCAATAATTGGGATTGTCCACCTTGTTACTGGCTTATCTTCAGATCAGAAAGCAAGAAGAAGAAAAAACAAGAGGGTGTTTGTATAACTGTTTTCTAGCCATTCTCCAACCACCTCAGATGAAAGGCATACCGATTGCTACTAACCTCAAATTCTTAAAAAGGTGCAAGAATCCACAGTGACAAGAATGACTTTCTTGCCAACTACAAGCACACTTCATATTCATGTCACCTGGGAATCTAATCGTATCTAATGTTTTTGAAAGCTTATTATGTTCCAGAAACTCTCCCAGGCTTTACTACTCTTCCACAATCCTATGAGGGAAGTACAGCAGTCCCCAAATAACACAATTTTGTTATGACGTTGATGAGATGCCATAGGAAATTAATTCTTTTGTTAAAAAATTAAATTTATTGCCCTGACCGGTTTGGCTCAGTGGATAGAGCGTCGGCCTGCGGACTCAAGGGTCCCAGGTTCGATTCCTGTCAAGGACATGTACCTTGGTTGTGGGCACATCCCTAATAGGGGGTGTGCAGGAGGCAGCTGATCGATGTTTTTCTCTCTCATCGATGTTTCTAACTATCCCTATTCCTTCCTCTCTATAAAAAATCAATAAAATATATTTTTTTAAAAATTAAATTCATTGGTGTGACATTGATTAATAACGTTTCAAGTGTACGATTCTATAATACATTATTGTATATTGCATTGTGTGCTCACCTCCCAAAGTCTAGCTCCTTTCATCACTATATATTTGACCCCCTTTCCCTCTTCCACCTCCCCCCACCCTTCGTTCCTTCTGGTAACCTTCATGCTGTTGTCTACATATCTATGAGTTTGTTTGTTTTGTTCATTTGTTGCTTTCTATTCTATATCCCATATATGATTCTTGTCCTTTTCCATATGACTTATTTCACTTAGCCTGAAACTCTCAAGGTCCATTCATAGGAATTTAACTCTTATTTATATCAATTAGCCTATGATAACATTGGTTTTCTTATACATCATTTCACTAAAAGTCACAGAACCTAGCAAAGACTTACTGTACCATTCTTCTCCTCATTTTACAGGGGGGAGAGGATAGGGGGATGAGGCTGAGAGAATTTAATAATTTTTTCCCATAGTCACTTAGTTTTTAAGAAGCAGTGAAGATACAGGCAGCCTGCAAAAACTGCATCAAAGATCATGCTCTTGTCCTCTGTTATGTTGCTCAGGAATAACACATCAATCACTGGAATCTCTCAATTCCTTGATCTTAATACCTCCCCTTACATGGATAAAAGACCTTAATTTCCATACTTTTAAGCCCACTCCCTGGCCTATGTCTGGTGCAAAAAAGCAAAGACTTTCACATCCGGGCTTTGAGAAAGCTCTTAGTGGTTCTCAGGTTCCACCTCGGTGTTGGTTCACAAAGCCCACCACACCTCCAGAGTGGGTAATGGAAGGAACAAGCCCAGTACGTGTTACGTGAGAGGGCCCACCCTCAGACCTAAATAGGTCTTGGTTACATCAGCCATACCACTGGGGTTGAAAAGAAACCCACACTATCACACCAATGTTTCCAGTTAGGACCTAGAAGGTATGAAATAAATGTTCAGCTTTTTAAAAAAGTTTTTCGAAAAGTGCCTTTGTCTATTATGAAAAGTCAAGAGCCTAGGGGGCACCTCATTAAATCTTTGCACTCCCACCCTATCTTTGCCTCCATTCTCTTCCCGGCTAACTCCATTCTTCCCATCCCCCTGAGAACCCTCAGGCAGCCCTGGCTTTTACACTCTCCACTCTGCCCCTCTGCCACTCACTCCTAATATAAACCCTCCTACTCATCAGCTCCATTCTCCTATCAGCTTGGAATTAGAAGAAGAAAGAAAAAAAAAAGTTCTCCCATGAAGTATGAAGTAACCCTTCTCTTTCACTAGATATTAAAGAATCACCAGCAGAACGTTCTGTACTGAGAGGAAGATTGGATGTCTTCTAAGTCCCTTCCCATTAACAGTTTATTATTAAACAGACGTATACTAAATAGGAAGTGACAAATGCCTTGCTCCTGAAAATCTGCACACCACTGCAGAAGTAGTTTGCTTGCTGCATCCCTGGTGGGACTTAAGACAGAGCTGGGATGTGTATACCCTACTACTCAGCCTCCTGACCCTTGACATATGGCTGGTCTGGGGAGAGGAAAAATCAAGAAGTTTTTGTGGAAACTTAGTCACCTACTTATGGGTGAAGAAATAAAAGAAGCGGGGAAATGAACAGAAAGCCTCTTCAAGACCACTCAACCACTGCATGCGTAACGGAGCGGGGCCAGGAATGGGGATGCAGTGTGGCCACAAACCTCCTCCCCTGCAGGTGGTCACAGTCAAAAGTCAGCCACCATTCATCTCCTTTTCTCTATCAGCTTCCTCACCGGAATTGAAGATTTAGTTTGCTTAGTTCCCAAAGAAAATATAATAATGATAATAATAGCTCTCTCCTAACATTGCGATCTCCATCCCTTCTAAATCTGACTTCATTTATCTCAAAAGAAAAAAGAAAAACATCTCTAGGCCTCACCTGAGTCAACAGTATACACTATTCACCATTGAAAAACATAACAGAAATGTAATCAATGTGCTTGTAAGAAGGAAAGCCATACTACAAAGTAAAGTGAGACCAAAATATCATTGTTATCACCTCTAACCCCCAACCTGCCCCCAGGATTGCCAGCATCTGCACAAATGTCTCTCTTTTCTCACCTATTCAAGCAACTGGGTACAAGGTAAGTGAACCACCTCTTACTCAATTTCATTGTGTTTTCTGTTCAATTAAACAAAGAAAATTAGTATACGTCATAGTTTCCCTTCTAAAAATTCTTTCCCTTGCAAATATAAGCTAATTTAACCGACTTGGCACCTGAACACTTACGGAAGTATGCCATCACCAAACCAAGTGTGCTTTAACTATTGGTAAGCTTTTAGAATCTCCCATTTGTATTTTGAATACAAACCCTGACTGCATTTTAGGAAGGAAGCTTTGTACTGGGAATATCAAATGACCACAAGCTAGGGGGCAAGGGAGACAAAAATGTGGGTACAGAAATGCCAGCAAAATGTGCCTGAACTTAAAGTCAAGAGACAGCTTTCTCAGGCATCAGCATCTTGGGCTTTCAACACCAACTTATTCTTAAAGGAGGAGAATTTTTTGTCAGTTGGAATCATCTTAGAAAACTGAAATATATATATAAAATGGATATCAAGGGGGAGGTTTTTATTGACTATTAAAGTCAGGAAAATGTTCCTGCCCAGGATGGCTCTGATTGGCAGATATTTTCTGAGAAAGGACAGCTGAGGCCTGTGGTCATTTTATGTCAATGGCTCAAATGAGTTGGTCTCCTTTTCCCCCTTGCTCCCTCCCCATCATTCTCTCTCCCTTTTTTGCCATCCCTATGGCTACATCTCAACCTGCTACCCAAAATATGCTCACGGCAGTGGCTTAAAGGGACAGGAATCACCACAGAAGAATGCACACACTTGGATGCATATCATATGCAACTCATTGACTGAATATGCCTACGGTGATTTTTCTCAAAAACACTTGTCAGCTTAAAATTATAAATGACTTGAACTGCTGATATCTGTTTCATTTTGGCTATTAGGTAGTCAGGATGTCTAATGTAGGAAGGAGAAAATGATCAAATGTCCCAGAAATCAACAGACCCTTGTTTGCCTTTTATTTTAATGATTAAAATTCACTTCTAATTGAAGACAGTACCAACTGTTTGCTCTATCCTTTGAAATTAAAAAGAAATCAAACATTTAAAAAAAAAAACAACATATTACCCCGGTACAAAGTTAAGTTATAAGCTCTGAGGTAGAACATGCTTACTGTGCTTAAGTAATAAACCATGTACAAATTTAGCAACAACTCATCATATTAAATGTCGTTACCTTTGACACTGGCATTTTCCAGTATCATTACAGATAGCACTGGTTAAGGATGGCCGAAGTAATCAAATCCATGAAAGCCCAAGTCTCAAACAAAACCACACTTCTGAAATAGCCTCCACAGCCTGCTCTGTACCTACTACAGTGCTCTCTCTCCTGGCTCCTAGCTCCCAGCTTGTGCTCATTTGATATTCCCAGCACAAAACTT
This sequence comes from Myotis daubentonii, assembly GCF_963259705.1. Classification (NCBI taxonomy): domain Eukaryota; kingdom Metazoa; phylum Chordata; class Mammalia; order Chiroptera; family Vespertilionidae; genus Myotis; species Myotis daubentonii. The sequence goes on from NC_081846.1 coordinate 58,965,229, forward strand.
CCCTCCTAAAATGCAGACAGGAATTGTATTCTAAATACAAACAGGTTGATTCTCAGAGCTGACCAATGGTTAAAGCACATTTGGTGACTGAAGAGTTCTGTAAGGGTTCCGGTACCAAGTCGGTTACATTAGCTCATATTTACAAGGGAAAGAATAGAAGGAAAACTATCACATATAATTTTTTTTTTGTCTTTTCACATTCACTTTTAAGGAACCAAGACAACATTTTAAAAGAAAGCGTGTGCATCAAAAATTATCAATGGGTAAAGTTAAGTTTCAGTAAAAAGTTAAGCAATTAATAATACCTGTAACATGTACTCCTGGGGGAACCTTAAGGTAATGTGCTCAAAGTTAAGAATGAAAAAGCCTAACTGATCTGTTGAACATGGTCCATCTTTAGGAGGAAGCACTAAAAATAAGCCTTAAAAATAACTAGCTGTGGCTCAGTGGTTGAGTGTTGACCTCGGAAGCAGGAAATCATGATTCCATCCCAGGGCATGTGGCCAGGATGCAGGCTTGATCCCCAGTAGGGGGCGTGCGGGAGGCAGCCGATCAATGATTCTCTATCATCATTGGTGTTTCCATCTCTCCCTCTCCCTTCCTCTCAGAAATCAATAAAAATATATATTTTTTTAAAAACTATAAGCCAGCAAATTGATTTTTCTTAATATGTGCTTTTAAAGTGCTATTACCCATTCAGGACATAGGACTCCAAGCCGAGGCTGGCTCCTCCGCCTTATAGCCGAAAGCAACCAAAACAACAAATGTAAGACAACCAGGGCTTAAAGGTTATCACAAAAGTGTAAAAAATAGTAGTTCATAGATAACCCAGCCACAAATAGCTTCCCACATTCCTGCATCTCCATCTTTGCTTAGAGAATGCACCACCCAAAAACAAAAGAAAGAGAACGCACCACCCAGCTGGTATCACAAAGTATCCTTAGGTCCTGATACTGACTACTGAGGTGGCTACCAGCATTTCAACCCAGAAAAAAAAGCAAAACCATTCACCAAAATTATTTCTTAGCATTAATATAAACTATAGGAAGGCATAGTTGTGGTGCCTTTTTTCTCCAAAGGGGAAAAAATAAAATAAAAATCAACTGAACACTTTAAATTATTTGGAAACTTCATACTGTGGACGAAAGGGGCCACATGCTGACCTGACAAGCTCAGGGGAGGCCTGCATGGCAGTCTTGCAAACTCAGACCTAAAGTCACCACAAAGGATGGTCTGAAATTAACTAAAAGCAGTTATGGTGGGCAGTTACGTCCTAGGCCAGTATCTTCACTGACAAGGTCCACCTTTACATTAACTGAGCCTATCTGTCTTTTTGCATCTATGATAACATACCCTTGAAATGTCTGGGTAACTTGTGACTTCCCTGTATCTGGAGCCCCTGGGGCACAACCAAATGTGCTGGGTCCCAGGCAGATACCACAAATTCCTTCATCATCATGTTAATTGTTCCTGCACCCACCTAAGTATGTGTCCATCATTTTACTTCTTATCCAATCCCAGGGGTTTCCCTGCTTTGCTTATCCCTCCTCCTTAATCTATCACCAATGAATTTCATGTAACCCACCTATGTTCCTCCTTGGATTGCAATGTATAAATGTATAAATGCAGATGTAACCCCACAATTCATTGAGGTTCTGCTTCCCAGCATATGTCGACAGTTTGGCTCAAATAAACTCACAAAAATTCTTTACAGGTTTCAATGGTTTTTTTACGTTAACAATACCAATCACATTTTCATGTCTTTCCCCCATAAAAATTTTACCAAATATAAAGTAGTTCTATATAAACTAAACCAATAAGAAACAAAACCAACATTCAAATTTGGGCCTTTAATACAGGCTCTTTCTTTTCCATTTCCTTTCTCAGCTGCCTGCCTTCTAACAAGACAAACTTTTGGCAGGAACAGAGAAGGTATCCAGACATTTGGAAGAATGAAATAAGGAAAAGTCTAAATGAACAAACGCTGGCACTTGGAAATGAAGCAGTCTTTTAAAACCAAAGCACAAACAGGGGCTAAGTTATATAATACTTTCTGATAAAGAAATTTACTTTTTTTAAATCAGATACATGCAGTTCTCAAGGATCCTTAAGGCAGTTTCTAAATTAGTGTCTTTCAGATCAAACTGAGACAGTAATGTCTAAACAAAACCATCAGCATACACATACCCCACACACAATTCTTTCACACATTTAAGTTTCATGCTATAATCAATACGTGTGCCGTTACTTACTTGCTTCCTTCTGTAATGGGCAAACTGAGAGAGGCCTAGAATAGTTGCAAGAGCACCTCCTCCAGCAAGAATTGTCCCTTTTACTGCCTTCTTAAATGCCATTTCTTAGCCTACAAAAAAAAAAAAAAGGAAACAAAAAAATTAATTAGGATTTTCATTACATGAACAGTCCAAATAATAAAGAGACTGTGTATTTATGAAACTATGTTAACCTAGAAAAGAAAATATAAAATAAGTCAGTTACTAACATACCATTTTGAGTATTTCCATTCAAAAACAATAAACAAAAAAAACACAAATAAACATGGGAATTGACTATTCAAAAGCTCCCTTCCAACAGGAATTAAAGAAAGAAAAGCAAATTAAGGGACAACCGAAGATATTTAAACAGTATAAAGTCAAGAGAGCTGTGAAAAGAAATGTCATTGTGCATCTGACAAAACTGCACACCGTCCTCCCAGATTTGTTCCACTGCTAATCCCCTCCGCAAGGAGAACTAGGAGAAGTCCTCTGTCACTCAACATGACAATGAACTCCATGCCTGCTTTGGGTTCTTTGTCAAGTGCTTAATTCACATTGTGGTACAACTCCCTGAGTTTTCCCCTTCCTAATGAAGTTCTCAGTAGAGCCCAAAGCCCACACACTTACATTTCTATCCCTAAAAGAGTCTACACTTTACAGACAAAAAGGCCCAGGAAACCATGCCTTGATCCTTTCACAAAGTGACAGTTTGAACACTGCTGTAGCTCCTTCCACTAAGGAAACTTTAAAAAGTTACCTCTAGCCGAGTTTGCCTGACACCCCTATTTCAAGGGAAAACCCTCCAGACCAAGTACTCTTTTGTGCCCACTGTTTTTCTAAAGTCTTACATCGTGTTAGCTTTTGACTGTCTTTCTTCTCACCTTTTGTAAAAATATTTCTGCTATTAGACTCATGGTATTTTTTTTAAGTTTTTTTAAAGACAAATATTCTTTACTTTTCAGAAAGCAAAAAAATAAAATAAAAATAAATAAAAAGCATAAAAATAAAAATTCCACTGGGGGGGGGGGGGGACCTCTTGCCAGTTTTTATTCTGTTAAACAAAAAAAGATAATACTGTGTGATCACCTAAGAAGAATTCGAACCTACAGTCCATAGTACCTGCCTGAGACTTATTCACAAAAGGAGCTGGCGCACCCACATATTTCAGGGAAGTCACTACCCTATTTTCCTGAATGGGCGGAGGTCTGACCTGTCTAGACGACACACCTTATACTCTACAGATATTTCTTGCCTCAAGAAAGTAGTTGATATAAAGTCAGTTTTAACCGAGGATAATAAGGAATATATATCATCTCAATGTAAATTATGGCAGCTAAAATGTTTGGGTCCTAAAGCAAAGAACCACAGTGCAGTTGGTAACTATGATTCCACAGAAAATTTATTTTGGAATACTATAAGTTATCTACTAAAATAAAAGTTGGCATTTCTTAAAACTTTATTTTTACTCTGATCTCATTCCTTCTGACAAACTCCTGAAGTCTAAGATTCGTCTTTATTATTAAGATTCTCACCAAAAAAACTATTTCACAGGCATACATACGTTCTCTGCTACTGGAGGCATCTTCTTGACTGTCCCGTCTCTCCATCAACCATCCCCTCTCTCCCAAGTTGTGCACAACAGTTGGTATATGCTGGCTAGGCGCCTCCCTTCATCATTCAGTCAACCATAAACAAAACCTAATGTCCCAGGTTTCTCTGATGTAGAAACCATAATTTAGCCAATTTGGAAAGCATCCATTTGTTACAGCTCACCAGCACCGTTCCTACTACTGCTGTAAATGCTCACAGGGGTGCCAATCGCACAACAGAAACCCTAGCAGCCCAGACAAGATAACATACGATATCCAGACTAACTGGGTCCCCTTGACAGGCAGGGACAGAAAATAGAGACCTAGTTTTATTTACCTAAACAATGTATGTATCTGCCTTCCCCATACCAACAGCAGCCTGGTGGTTCCTTGGATGTGTTTTATAGCTGATTGACTTTAGCTCAGTTTCATTGCTTCTGTCTTGTTGATAATGTCATTTATGACCTCAGAAAGGAGACCACACATCAACACAGCCAACTGAGGGATGTCATATAATACAGTCAATGAAAATACTTCAGCAAAGGTGACCACTCAGCCAGTTAATTTTGGAGACAATTTTTCCAGTTGTCTAGGTTCCTATATTCCTTGTTCACCTCATTATGCGGCTTAAATTTCATTTGTCTGAAGCCAAACCTTGCTAAGGGGCATATTTTCATGGGATTTTTCAATGAGCCACTAATACTAACAACAAAAAAAACTGCATTAATACATTATTTTGCAAAGTTAATAATAATATTGACTATAATCAATACTTTCTTTTTTCAGTAATTTCATAAGATAATCTATACTTAGGGAATCATTATTTCTATTGTGATCAAATTCATCCATAAGATCATCTAGCTAGTTGTAATGAGTAAATCACTCTTACAGGTAATTCAAAAACAAAAGTACACACGCATGTACACACACACACACACACACACACACACACACACACACACAGCACAGAATCAGTCAATTTGACCTGGCTCTCCTAAGATGATGATGATGATGATGAGACAATGATGATGATTAATATTTACCATTTATTATCTGCTAATCTAGTAAGTACTATGCTTTTAATTCTTTATATATATCAGCTCACATCAACCTTACAACAACCTAATTTCATAAAAGAGGAAATAGGGGACTTGCCCAAGGCCACTCCCTACTAAGTGACAAAACCACAGCTTAGTCTATGCTCTTAAGCATGGGTGGGTCTGCCCTGCCTTTGTTCTCAAAGAGACACCCCAGGTTTTTCTGTTACTCCCAAAGGAAAGTCTTATTGTCAAAACTCCCTCAAAGTGTACAGTCCCTTGACTAAGGCAGTGAAGAGCCCTCTGATAAAATATCTACTGGTAACCTTCTGCCAGATAATGTAAGGACTTTATTTCAATGCTGAAAGAAATGTAAAACCAGATAAATATAAACCACATGCTCCGGAGTACTTATACCCATTTACATTCCATTATAAGGAGAAAAGTTTGCACACTTATTATAAAAAGATGCTTCCTTCTAAGTAAAAGCTGCAACCAGTAACTTAGCAAAGGGGAACAAGAATATCAATAAATTTTTACATTTTGCAACTAAAATTGTGAGAAAATCAAGATAGAAAAATCATCCAAAAAATTAGCTTAGGCCCCCCGCTGAGTGCTCAGTGGTTAGAATGCCCGTCGACCTGAGGACTAAAGGGTCTCGGATTCGATTCTGGTCAAGGGCACGTACCTCGGTTGCAGGTTCGATTACTGCCCTGGTTCGGGAGCATGCGGGAGGCAACCAATTGATATGTCTCTCACACCAATGTTTCTGTTTGTACCCCTCCCTTCCACTCTCTAAAAATTGTGGATGAAAGGGGCCACATGCTGACCTGACAAGCTCAGGGGAGGCCTGCATGGCAGTCTTGCAAACTCAGACCTAAAGTCACCACAAAGGATGGTCTGAAATTAAACTTTAACTAAAAGCAGTTATGGTGGGCAGTTACGTCCTAGGCCAGTATTTCACTGACAAGGTCAACTTTTACCTTAACTGAGCCTATCTGTCTTTTTGCATCTATGATAACAAACCCTTGAAATGTCTGGGTAACTTGTGACTTCTCTTTATCTAGAGCCCCTGGGGCACAACCAAATGTGCTGGAACCCAGGACAGATACCACAAATTCCTTCATCATGTTAATTGTTCCTGCACCCACCTACGTATGTGTCCATCATTTTACTTCTTATCCAATCCCAGGGGTTTCCCTGCTTTGCTTATCCCTCCTCCTTAATCTATCACCAATGAATTTCATGTAACCCACCTATGTTCCTCCTTTGATTGCAATGTATAAATAGAAATGTAACCCCGCCATTCTCCGGAGCATTATCTCAATTCGTTGAGGTTCTCCTTCCTGGCATATGTCGACAGTTTGGCTCAAATAAACTCACAAAAATTCTTTACAGGTTTCAATGGTTTTTTTACGTTAACAAAATCAATGGGAAAAAAATATACCCTTGGGTGAGGATTAACAACAACAAAATTAGCTTAGTCAGCATAGCCTGATGTCCTTATTTAATAGCCCATGAATTAAATCACAAATACACTGACTCAGGAGTGATTCCTGCATTTGCACAGACCAGTGCCAGCCCTCTAACTCTTGCAAGGAGAACACCAGCCCAACTAAACAAAACCCTAAATGAAAGATACTCATTTAAATATATATATGGGTGTATCAACTACCCTGAAGAGGATCACAATCAATTTGGAGGATTAAATATCAAAGTCTGTCTTGCAACTTTGTCTTATAACTAATTGTGCTATATATTGAGTGCTGTTAATGCTCTGATAGACAAAAGATCCTCAATAGCCAAATCAATCTTGAGAAAGAACAAAGCTGAAGGTAACACAATTCCTGATTTCAAACTATATTACATAGCTATAGTAATCAAAACAGTATGGCATTGGCATGAAACCACACAGAGATCAATGAAACAAAATAAAGAGCTCAAGCCGAAACCGGTTTGGCTCGGTGGATAGAGCGTCGGCCTGCGGACTGAAAGGTCCCAGGTTCGATTCCGGTCAAGGGCATGTACCTGGGTTGCGGGCACATCCCCAGTAGGGGGTGTGCAGGAGGCAGCTGATCGATGTTTCTCTCTCATAGATGTTTCTAACTTTCTATCTCTCTCCCTTCCTCTCTGTGAAAAATCAATAAAATATATTTAAAAAAATAAAAAAATAAAGAGCTCAAAAAATAAATGCACAAATATACTGTCAATTAATTTTTGACACAGGAGTCAAGAATATTCCATTAGGAAAAAGATACTCTCTTCAATAAATTGTGGTAGGAAAACTGGACAACCACACGCAAAAGATTGAAACTGGATCTCTATCTTACATCACACACAGAAATCAACTCAATATAGATTAAAGACTTAAAAACAGCCCTAACCAGTTTGGCTCAGTACATAGAACGTCAGCCTGAGGATGGAAGGGTCCTGGGTTCGATTCCAGTCAAGGGCACATAAATAGGTTGCAGGCTCCTCCCCAGCCCAGACCCTGGTGGGGGCTCATGCAGGAGGCAACCAATCGATGTGTTTCTCTCACATCAATATTTCTCGGTCTTTTCCTCTCCCTTCCACTCTAAAATCAATGGAAAATATCCTCGAGTGAGGATTAACAAAAAAATAAAAAATAAATAAAAATGTGAGAGTTCCCTTTACACAACAACGACAAAAAAGTTCCCTTTACACAACAACAACAACAAAAAAGACTTAAACATAAGACTTGAAACCATAAAATTCTTAGAAGGAAACAAAGAGTGAGCTTCTAACACAGGGGGACCAATGGCAGGCAATGAAATAGTCCCCATGTGAGAGAATGAGAGCCTGGCTTAAGATCATTTCAAAAGTTCAAAATGCAGAGATTGATGCTTTGCAGAAATCTAATGACAGCACCAAATTAGAAACCAGGGCAGGACCTGACAACCGATTACAAAGGAAGCAGGAAGAGACTTAACACCACAAGGGGTTTTACCCTGGTAACTGGGGGCTGCCCTCAACATTACACTATTGCGCTTTAGAAAGAGAAGTAGGTTTAAGGGAAAAGAGCTTAGTTTGGAATTAAAGAAATTTGAGATCTTGATAGAACACCAACTTAGAGAAAACAGTAAAAAAAAAAAAAAAAAATGAACAGGTGGGTCTCAAACTCACAAGAGTAGTCACAGGTAAAGTTATGGTTTGAGGAATCTTCTCCCAGAACTACAGATATCACATTGTATGCAGGAAACGTATTTATACATTTTACGTATTTATACGTTCTACCAGTGTAGTAGAGCGCGGGACACGTATTAATACGTTTTTTATAGACTAGCGGTAGAATGCGGGTAACGTATAAATACGTAAACTAGAGTTATCGTAATTTTACTGAACATTGCCATTTGCGCAAAAAATTAGCAAAAATGGCCCGCGCCACCTGTTAGCGCGCGATAAAAACTACCCGCAAACAATGTGATATAACTACACAATGCCCGTACTTGGGCAAACAAAAACTGGGTTTGCCACTCCTCAAAGTCTGTTAACCCCTGCTTTTTTTTTTTCCCAATATATTTTATTGATTTTTTACAGAGAGGAAGGGAGAGAGATAGAGAGGTAGAAACATCGATGAGAGAGAAACATTGATGAGAGAGAAACATCGATCAGCTGCCTCCTGCACATCTCCCATTGGGGATGTGCCCGCAACCCAGGTACATGCCCTTGACCGGAATCGAACCTGGGACCTTCCCGTCCGCAAGCCGACGCTCTATCCACTGAGCCAAACCGGTTTCGGCAACCCCTGCTTTTATATAAACCTGCCATTTACCTGGCTCAACCTAATTCTTAGCTGTCCTTTAGGAGTCCCATTAAAAATACAGTGACTCCACCCTGCCGAGGTGGCTCAGTGGTTCAGCATCGACCTATGAACCAGGCGGTCATGGTTGGATCCCCAGTCAGGGCACATGCTGGAGTTGTGGGCTCCATCCCCAGTGTGGGGTATGCAGGAGGCAGCTGATCAATGATTCTCATCATGGATGTTTCTATCTCTCTCTCCCCCTCCCTTCCTCTCTGAAATCAATAAAAATATTTTTTAAAAAAAGTGACGCCAACAAGAATAACTACTCAGATCCTATTTCAAATACTCCTTGAATGCTCAACCTTTCTGCCTCCTATTCAGACAGAAGGCTACTCTCCCAGCTAAATCATATATTTGAATAATTAAACCACACATTTTAAACTTAAAAACAAGAAATAACCACCCACTAAAAAAAGGCTGAGGGTCCCTTCAGCAACCACGCACCAGCAAATTTATTCCAGAACAAGAGCACAATTCCTGGCCCCTGAATTCTTGAAATAGCATTCACAAACTCCTCTCCCTATCTAGCAGCCCTAGCTTCTCTCTTAATTTAGCATAAATGAAAATCCATCCATATGGATTTATCACTCTTCCTTGGATATCCACCCAGGGCCTTCACCTTTACAAAAATTCTCCTATCCTTGGACCTCTGGTGTAGAAATAGCAATTTCCTTTCCAATCTTCATGCTCTCATTAACTTAAGAGAAACTGGGACTTCTCAGAGTTTTGAGTCTTTTGCCAGCATAGATGTAAGCATATTTCTTCTCATATTTTACAAGAGTAGTCAGTGTTTGCTTGGGGAGGGGAGAGGGGAGGAGGAGGTATAGCTCAAAGACCATTTTCAGAAGAGTCGTTTCAATCATAAGCCTTGCAGTCCTTGGGGCCTATGTTCTCTAGTAAGATATAAAGGATTCCATGCCACTCTGATCACATTCACTGAGAAATCCAGGTGAGTGAGGAATTTAAAATATAAAATGAACTGCTCAGTGGTTCAGTGTTGAGCTATGAATCAGGAAATCATGGTCCAAATCCTGTTTGAGGCACACGTCTGGGTTGTGGGCTCGATCCCCAGTGGGGGGCATGCAGGAGGCAACCGATCAATGATCCTCTCACATCATTGATGTTTCTATCTCTCTCTCACTCTCCCTTCCTCTCTGAAATCAATAAACAATATTTTTAAAAATAACTAAAATAAAAAACATAAAATGAAAACACCAGGATGTAATCTACAAGTATGAAGCCCTTTACATAGCATGTGCAGTTTCAAAGTAGCAAGAAGCTCTTTATACTTCAATTGTGCAGGCACTTACCTTATAGCTGTGCAGGAAAAACGCCCCCTCATCCACTTTGAGTCATAACACTCTATCTAACCCACAGAAGGTACAACTGAAAGGGCCAGGCCTCAAGGTCCACCTGTATACAAAATCAGTGTCTTACAGGAGATGGTCATAGGAATCTTACAAAATAAGGGTGCGGGACCTCAACAGAGGAAGTCCTATGCAACCAAGGAACTTGCAGCAAGTCCCCAGCAAAATGGAACAAAAGGGAGTGAGCTCTAAAGTACCTTCCCACCCAGCAGCCTCATTTTAACTATAAAAGCCAAGGTTTCTGGGTGTTTTGAACTAAACATGCTTCAACAAAGCAAACCCTTTATCATTCCAACTGGTGTGACAGCAAATGTTGTGAACACTTCTCTACAAGAAAGAACATCCTGGTTTAGGCATACCCAGCACATGCTGATAAAGTGCTTAACACAGTATCAAAGCACACCATGTACTACCTTCTCTTTCCCCAGGGCTGACACTACACTGTCAAAACCGCAAAGGAATTCTCCCCAGCGAAGCAGAGAGGCACTTCTACACACATACTAGTACATCTCACGTGGCAGCATGTGGTCCTGCAGAAACACACATGCTTTTTGAAAGCTGTCAGACATAAATGAACAAAATAGTCAACATCAGAGGCCCCCAACCTCTTCTTTGGAAAAAGAGCGAAGTCCTAATCCATAAACTGAAAACTTACTTGTCCTTTTTTGGGTTGTTTGAAACACTGTAAGAAAGAACTTAGGCCAAATCTCGATAGGAAATTGACCCAAGGGTTATCCTCAAAAGATTATCCCAATAGAAATAAGTGAATATACTAAGTCACGAGGAAATAGTAGCCACGTTTATCTTTTAATCACCTTCTACTCACCTTTCCCTTATTATAAATAAATAAATTATTTAATTAATTAATTTTTAAAGCCACAAACATAACAATGACAACCTCTTCTGAAGCTATTGAGAAAAATATTTTCCTGATAAAACAAGATAAATGAAAGAACCCAGTAAAAGTCAGCAGAAAAGTTAGAAATACAATGGGTCCTCAGATTCTAGATGGCCAAAATTTTGGACTGTGGCTCATTCGGAAGCTACAGCTACATAATCACACATTCCTGGCTCAGCATCCAAACCCTAGCTTTGTCCTTGCCTTTCACACCCTATCAGAAAGACAGACTGCTTTAGGAAAGGCATGTTCTATTCCAATCAATTTCCCCCAGGAAATCCCAAGCCAGAAGGGTCCAACCCAAAGATTGGGGGGGGGGGGGGGGGGGGAGAGTATATAATCAAAGAAAAAGGATTCCATAAAGACAAAAAAGGTAACAAAAATCAGGAAACAAAGAGAAAATGAAAGAGGACAAACATTACATATGTAATATGTATCGGTTCTAGCTTCTAGCAAGAAAGTACTTTGGAAAAGCTTCCTCCTAATCTCCCTGAGCACTGTTAGGTCAGGTATATTCTTTCAGGGTCAAACACACAGCTACAGAGGACTGAGAAGAGGTTAGCCCAGGACCATTCCTCAGCTCAAAGCAGGGCAGGAGCCTAGAAACTTGAGAGAAGGAGGAGTTGGCACAGAGAAGGGTTGAGCTGGTTCCAGAGGTTCAAATCAGTTTAATAAAAGCCACCAAAAAAAGAGAGAGAGAGAACAAGGTCAACAACCATTGAAAATAAGTCAGTTAATACAGGGTGTTGAAAAAAAAAGAGATAGAAGAAGATATAAACAAGTGGAAGAATATTCTTGCTTTGTTCATGGATTTGCAGAATTAACATCATTAAAATGTCCATACTACCCAAGGCAATCTGTAGGTTCAATGTAATCCCTATTAAAATAACAATGGCATATTTCACAATTCTAGGGCAAACACTCCAAAAATGTATATGGAATCAAAAAAGACCCCAAATAGCTGCAGCAATCAGAAAGATGAACAAAGTTGCAGGAATCACAATACCAGATATCAAGTTATACTACAAAGCCACCGTAATCAAAACAGCCTGGTACTGGCACAAGAACAGGCATATAGATCAATCGAACAGAACAGAGAACCAGAAATCAACCCAACTCATTACACTCAATTAATATTTGACAAAGGAGGCAAGAGTATACAATGGAGTCAAGACAGTCTCTTCAATAAATGGTGTTGGGAAAATTGGACAGATACATGCAAAAAAAATTAAACTAGACCACTAATTTACATTATACACAAGAATAAACTCAAAATGGATGAAAGACCTAAATGTTAGCTGGGAAACCATAAAAATCCTAGAAGAAACCATTAGGCAGCAAAACCTCAGACATCTCTCATAGCAATATGTTTAAGGATACATCTTCTAGGGAAAAGGAAACTAAGGCGAAAATAAACAAATGGGACTACATCAAAATAAAAAGCTTCTGCACAGCAAAAGAAACTATCAACAAAATGAGTAGGGAGGCCACTGTATGGGAAAAAGAAGTGCTTTAGATAATTAAGTTTCTATTGGCCTGGATCTTAATTACAGATGTCTTTTATTATTTTTGTTTTGTTTTGTTTTTGTTAATCCTCACCTGAGGATATTTTGCCACTGATATTTAGAGAAAGTGGAAGGGAAAGGAAGAGATAGAGAGAGAAAAACATCTATGTAAGAAAGACACATCAATTGGTTGTCTCCCGCAGGAGCCCTGACTGAGGCAAGGATGGAGCCTGCAACCAAGGCAGGTGTCCTTGACCTGAATCAAACCCAAGACCCTTCAGTCCTCAGACCAACACTCTAACCACTAACCCAAAAAAAAAAAAAAAAACTATTTCTAAATGTAGTCATCCTTCTTTGAAGTCTCAAAAAATCTTAAAGGCCCTACCTGGTTTTGCTCAGTGGATAGAGCATCGGCCTGTGGACTCAAGGGTCCCAGGTTCGATTCCCAGTCAAGGCACATGCCTGGATTGTGGGCTCAATCCCCAGTGTGGGGTGTGCAGGGGGCAGCCAATCAATGATTCTCTCTCATCATTGATGTTTCTATCCCTCTCCCTCTCCCTTCCTCTCTGAAATCAAAAAATATATATTTTTTAAAAAGCATCCGCCCATGGACTGAAGGATCCCAGGTTCAATTCCAGTCAAGGGCACATGCAGGCTCAATCCCAGGACCCACTCAGGGCTCAGGGCTCAGGGCTCAGGGCTCATGCAGGAGGCAACCAATGGATGTGTCTCTCTCACATTGCTGTTTCTCTCTCTCCCCCACCCCCTTCCCTTCCACTCTCTCTAAAAACCAATGGGCTGAAACCGGTTTGGCTCAGTGGATAGAGCGTCAGCCTGCGGACTGAAGGGTCCCAGGTTCGATTCCGGTCAAGGGCATGTACCTGGGTTGCGGGCACTTCCCCGGTGGGGGATGTGCAGGAGGCAGCTGATCGATGTTTCTCTCTCATCGATGTTTCTAACTCTCTATCTCTCTCCCTTCCTCTCTGTAAAATCAATAAAATATATATATTTAAAAAAAAAAAAACCAATGGGAAAATATACTCAGGTGAGGATTAGCAAAAATAAAATAAAATTCACTCCCCTACACATCTAACTAATAACCTGCTGCAAGTATAGATGTAACTCTCAACAAAGGTCCAAATTACACACATAAAGCATCATGCAAAATAAATCTAAAATGTACTAGAGTTAAAATAATCATGGATTGTATTTTTAGCTTAGCAATTATACTCCCTGAAAAATGACGGGACCCTTAAGGAAATAAGGATCAGGCAACAGAAGAGCCAGAGTCTAACAACAATTTCATTCCGAAGTATGAAATACAAATCATACAGCATCTTATAAATGCTCCATTCCCTCATCCTCCAAAATGGGAAAGAAAAAATAATAGTTTTTCCTTCACCTATGCAAAAATACTACGCAAAGCTATAGCTCCACTTCCTAAGTCATCTTGGCTAAAACAAACTTGGTCATAAGATCTTATTTGCCCCACTTGAATAGGCATCCTCTTCAGACCTCTCCTTTTAGATTTTCCTTTTCTTCTTGAAAAGGACTGGCACACACCCTAAGTAGAAAGCATTCAAGTCCTAGACTCCTAGACTATTAACAAGTCTAGTCACTGTGCATGAGACAGCTGTGTACCAACATTACACAGCTAATACCCTGGCATTTGACATTCTAAAATTTAAACAGCGTACCCGGGTGGCTCAGTTGGTTGGGGTGTTGTCCCATACACGAAAAGATTGCAGGTTCAATTCCCAGTCAGGGCACATCCTTGGTTGCGGGTTCAATCCCAGGTTGAGATGCATATAGGAGGCAACCAATTGATGTTTTTCACTCACATCAATATTTTCCCTAGCCCTCTCTTTCTCTCTCTCTCTACCTCTCTCTTCCCCTCTCTCTCTCTCACATTTGCTCTCTCTCTCCCCCTCTCTAAAAACAATAAGAAAAAATTTTTAAATAGCATGAACATAAGAAGATAAAAGGATTCTACTCAATATTTTCTCTAGAGCCGCTATTGCTACAGAAGGTAAAAAGGAAGGAAAAAAAGAAGAAGAAAAAAAACAAAAAACGACTCTATGTTATTCTTATTCTCAAAACAAGATTTTTAAAAAGCACCAGCAAGGTGAGATTAAGGAAACTTGCCTTGTAACGCTGTTTCTACCACCAGCTTGCTTTGTGATTTCAGGCAAATCATTTGAAAGTGTGGTTCCTCGGTGCCACCTATAAATAAAGCATCTCTGAAAATGTCCAGAGCTATTTTAACTTTAAATTCATATTATTTCATTATTTTCTTCATTCAATAGGTACAAGAAAAAAAACACACAATAAAGACAAAACAAAAAAAAACCTTACCCATTAAAGGTGATACTATCTTAATGTCCTATTTATTTAGCTGTATTGGGTAATAAGGCTTGAATTCATTCTTTCATTCATTAATTATTGACAGACCATCCAACATGTGCTAGGCACTGAACATACAACTAAGAACAAATATACAAAACTCTTGCCCTGCAAGAGTTTACATTTGAGTGAAGTTTACAGGTGTGTGTTTTTATGTCTAAACTACTTTGAATTAAAATATCTCAAAAATACAAGTCATAGTCTTCTTCTTAAATAAAGGATATTGCCCATGAAGTCAATATTGATGACTCAGAGCCATCCAAATGAACATCAAACTATGTCATCAAAGGGCGGTGCCCTCAGGAAAGCACAGGGACAACAGTATCAGCCCCTTTACTGAGTGGCCCCAACCAACAGCCTGTTCCATTTGAATTCTTCTCCTGTCTGCTTCACAAAGCTTTCCTGTTTCTTCCAAACTGTCAGGCTGCTGGTAATTTTCCCTTTTGATCTTGGAGCTCTCCAGCTCACTTCTAACTTGTTACCACTGTGGTCAGAAGAATGAGAGCCACATTAGCTAAAACTGTGTTTAAAATACAAATAAATAATTCTGAGCAAGGCAGGAGGAACAACTTATCAGCATTTTAGCATTTGGATTTCAACAGTCTGGCTCTATCTACTCAAAGGTCTTTGCTCCCTTCCTTCCTGAGTTCTAGGTCAGAAGAGTTCACCTAGAAGTTTGCTGTACACAATATGGATGAAACAAACACTACCAACTTCATAAGAGTATGAAGATTAAGAACTTCAAACCAGACACAAGCACAAGTTCAAGATTAGAAAAAGGAAATTCTTATTCCAATTCCATCTCATCTGAACAGAACCCAAATTCTCTTGGGAGGAAAAAAACGCGGCAAAGCTGTCTGCTTCTGATCAAGAAATAATTAGAACCATTTTTCTGTGCTATCATGGATTTAAAGAAGACTTTACAGATAAATTGGCCAAAAAATAATCTATCTGCCACTCCTAAAAAACTTCAAAATTCCTTGTCAAAAGTTGGCTTACAAAAAACACACTTATAGTTGGTGAGGGAAAGATAACAATGGTGAACTCTAAGAAAATAGCCAAAGCAAGAGTTTAATCGTGTACTCAGGAAAGTTTCACTGAAGGACCTACCCAAGTAAGGAAAATGAAAGGAGAAACGTTCAGTCCTGCAACATACATTCACCTGGGATTTACTGAACGCTTGCTATGTCCTCAGCACTGCTCTAGGGACTGGCGATTTCTCTGCTCTCATAGATTGGAGAAAACAAAAATTAAACATGTAGACAAATTTTAAAATTGAGTGCTCTGAAACTGACAAGTGCTATGAAGAAAACAAGGTGGAATATTAGGTTAGAGATTGGCTGGGATTAGCAGGGGATCCACTTTAGATAGAATGTTCATGAAGGTGATTTGGCAAAAATGTAATGAGGAGGAAGAGCCAGCCACCCAGAGATCTGAGAGAAGGGCCTTCCACAAGGAGGAAACAGGTGTGCAAACTTGGCCGCTATGGACACTGAAAGCCACTCTGGCTGCAGCCCAATGAATGATAGGAGTAACGGGTTACAGGAGAGGTCAGAGAGCAAGACAGGTGCTGAGTCACATATGACTTCTTCCTTGTAAGGCACTTATTCTGAAAAGACAGAGATATAAAATCAATGGATGGTCTTAATCAGTGCAATGATAAGGTGAAATTTGTAGGAAGGAAAAAAAAGGAAGGAAGGGAGGAAGAGAAAGAGGGAGATGGGGAGGGAGGATCATCCCTTAATACCCCTTAAGGTATTAAGAGTAAAAACAGTCATTTTTTACTTAAGAACACCACTAGCCATGTTCATAGCAAGTAGATGAAAGCAAGAAAAAAGGACATACCAAGGAGAGTTAACAAATCGCATGAGAAAATAGTCAAAATATAAACCACAATCAAAAACAGGATTCTATAATAGAAAAACAAATACCTCAGGATAATTTTGAGTATAATATCTACTGAACTTACACACTTGAAAGACTGTTTTATCTTATTCGGCCTAACAAGCTGGGAGCAAAGAAGAGTAAGTGTCAACTGAGAGAGCCTCTCAAATGCCAACAGCAGAAGTCTTTTTTCTATTTCTGTTCCCCCTTGGGCTGGGGTTGTTTGCAAGTGACCCCCCCCCCCCAACTCATTATAGCTTGAACTGATTTTGGACTCATCTTGGAAAAGAACCCTGGGTCACATCTCAACAAGCTGTCGCTCCCAGAACATCCCCCACCAACCACAGGCTGAGAACTAAAGAGCTGTGTGCAACTTACTGACCCACTGAGTATAGATTTAATAGACAAGAGAGACTGCAAATGATTAATTGCAGTTATTTATATTTATGGGTTTGGATCTTCAGTATGCCTGGCCTCTCCCCATTTTATTTCATAATTTTCCCCCTGTTGGAGACTGAAGAGCAAAAGTCAATTGCCTGAGTGTTGGCATCACACTGGAAACTAAAGGGCCATGCATTTCAATTCCAGCTCAAGAAACACTCTGGCTGAGCAGATGTAATTCACCAGACCCCAGTGGGCTAGGCTCACACTGTTGTCAGTCAAATCACATCGCTGATGGAAATCAGCAGAGCACGTTAGCAATTTATACTCAACAGCCTCTCCTCAACCATAAATTTCAAGATAATGTTTAATGAAACCCAAAGTTAACCCAAGAAATTGAACCCATACAGTCTGTGTTCTTACCATGAGACACTGTGTTCTTACCATGAGGCACTCAGGAGGCAAGTGACTCACAAAATGAAATTTCTAATAGAACTCCTGCCAAAACTCCAGACTCCAATATCAATCCAGTGACCTTCAGGCCAGACCTCACCCAGTGCACTTATACCTACTTCCTGGGTCATTAGTTTGGCAGCTGCCAGCAGCATGGTTTTTTTCAGACTGTATTTGATACTCCACCCTATCTAAGGCAATCTCGGCCTGCACAAAGCCAGACTTCTCTGGACTTCAGTCTCCTCTATAAAAGACTGAGATCATCAGTACTTTTGCTTTGTCATACCACTTCCACTAGTAGATCCCATCGCCCTGGCCTTTTGCTCTCCAGGGCCTCTGGCCATTGTTCCTGTTTTCCAAACTAACCACCAAAATGTTTGCCATCAGCATCTCTTATCCCACTCTGACTTGAAAAAGCAACAGTTGTAAACTGGTAATAATTATAATAAAGTGAAGGAAGAGCTACAAGTAAGCAGACAGCCTTAAGTAAGTTAGACATTCTAGAATGTCTTTATAGCTTAGAAATTAATTCATTCCGCATTAATTACACTCTGGATATAGATAAGATGATGGGCAAGTAGAAAATTAACTATGAAGAGAACAAAAGTACATAAATCAGTATCTGTGTGTGTGTGTATTTCTTTTAAGTATATGTGCATACACACACACACATACACACATACATACACATGAAAGCTAGAAGGTTATACCCCAAATGTTTAAAACCCATTTCGTCTTTGAATGGTAGGGTTGTAAGTCATTTTTATTTTCTTCCCTGTGTGAACCCTTTCTTAAAATTTCTAAAGTGAGCATGAATTATTCTTGTAATAAAAACAAGTCCAGTGTGGTGGCTGGGGGGTGGGGGGAAGGGGCAGGGAGAAGTGAAAATGTAATAATTCTCAAGAGCACCCTGCAGAGAGCTGACATCTGACTAAATCCCATATCATCTGACCATTACTTGAGTGATCTTCCTGTTATACAACTTTTCTCATCTTTAATGAACTAAAGTAAAAGATCCATACAGAGAAAAGAAAAGAATCATTTGCCTTTACAATTTATTAGGAATCTTGGAGCAAGAACTGGAAAATGTCATAAAATTATCTACCATATTCTGAAGAACAGTCTCTACACTAACTAAAATGAATTTGCCTTGAGCACCAACCCAATAACTATTTAAACCCAAGTTAAACTACATCTAAACTAGTCTTGAAATGTTATTTTATATTACATCCAGTGAGGGGTTTAAAGTTTAACACAACATCAAAAACCCCAACATCTAGTAAAATCAGTGACTGCAAAGCTGATGGAACTTACTAGAAGAATTTGGTGTTCCCCAAGGTTAACTCTTCAACCAACAACACAGCTGGGGGGGGACCCATCCACTGTGCCAGGAAGTCCACCAATACGGAAAGGACAGGCCATCCTAGATGGGGCCAACATTCCTTCTGTCTCCCCACCTTGTGACAATTCAGTGCTCTCATGCAGGAACACAGCTACAGAACATTCTCTGCAGGAGGCACAGCTAGAGCACATTCTCGGCCAGAGGCAGTCAGTGTAGGGGCCATCAAAGACAGGCAGCCCTGGGTTGAATTCCAACTTAGCCACTTACTATCTGTGTGACTATGAGCTTTAGTCTTCTCATCCATAAAATCTCATCTATTTCACAAGTTATACTGAGAATTTGAGATCATATACTAAGGTGCAAAATGCACCTGCCATCAACAACTCCCATTACTGAGCACGTACAACGGGCTCCCACATTTGCATTGCTGAATTGGGGTGATAGAGAAAACTGGGGTCAGAGGAGAGAACAAAAACAGCTAATCTACACAGGGCATAACCCTGCTTTAGCTTACATGGAGCTTGTCTCAGACCAAGCAAAGGCACTAAAGACTCACAGGTTGGGAAATAAATCCTATCACTTCCCTGAAAAAAACAGTAGGCAGACCTCTTCCGTCATTTCTCTAGCATCGCTCCCCAAAATAAACAGCCTCTCAAACAGAACGGATACTGTTATTTGTTCTAAAAAAAAAAAAACAACAAACAAAAGAAAAACTGTAAAGCCCAACATCTAACACAGATCTAAGTCCAGGCCACAGGTTACCTGTCACAGAGGTGAGGAGGCAGCAGGCGCTCTCTCACCTGAGGTCCGGCGCTAACCACAGGGAGCCCAGCGTTGACGCGTCTTTCTTGTCTGTCCTGAGCAGTTCAGTTGAGGGGTTTAAAACATTCCCCAGAAGAGGCTTGAGCAAAGGTTTCTGGCCTCAGTTAACCCAAGTCACTGGGACAACTTTGACCCACAAGAGTGTGTTTTTTTCCCCTCTATTCAGAATATTTCTTGGAATTTATTTTTAGTTCAAAGAAGGTGAGGAATTGCTTTCTGGCTCAGTCATAAACCCTGAACACCATTTACCATAAAGAACATACTAATGTAAAACGAAAATGTCAAGACAAGCTCTGACTTGATATTTTTAAACAAATCAAGATACTTCTTTAAATGTGTCCTTTATATTATAATATCTAGATGTCAGATGTAAAAAACATATAACATGACTTTGGTTAACCTGTTAGCAAGAACTTGGGAACCAGAGTCAGAAACCCCATCTGAAGTGTCAAAATGGGTGTTGTCTGGTCACTCATTCAGTGCATGTCAACCTCTACCAAATAGTGTACTGTGTTCCCCAAACCACCTTTACCCATACCCACAGAATCCTTTCCATTTCCCACCCTCAACATACCCTTGCTATCCCCTTAATAGCCATCACTCCCCATCCATCTGCACTAAGAAGTTACTCCTGCTACTTCATTTCACGTGTGCCCTTTCCATT
The DNA here is from genome assembly GCF_963259705.1 of Myotis daubentonii. NCBI lineage: Eukaryota > Metazoa > Chordata > Mammalia > Chiroptera > Vespertilionidae > Myotis > Myotis daubentonii. Next base: position 58,985,670 of record NC_081846.1, read on the forward strand.
CTTCTCTTACTAGGTTCTTATTGCTGATGTCTGATTTACATGATCTCAATTCTTTGTTATATATAATTAACCAGTTCATGTAGGATCAAGAAACCCAAGATATGAAGAAAGCTAAAAGAAATTGGATATTTTAACCAAGGTTCCAAAAGGGTCCCCACAATAATCCAGCAATTGTAAGAAGGCACTGGAAACTGCCTGGTCATCATACTTAAACACCATGAGAAAACTATATTTGTTTGATGTAGGGTGTGAAACTTAGAAAGCTAATTATTACAGGAAGTAAAAAACCTATACTGTAAAAAGTATAACATATTGGCAGAAGGAACTGAAGAGGACACAAATACATGGAAGGAAATACCATGTCCATGGGTTGGGCAGCTTAATATCATTAAAATGTCCATACTACCTAAAGCAATCTCCATATTCAGGCAATCCCTACCAAAATACCAATGGCATTATTCTAAAAACTAGCATAAATAATCCTAAGATGTACTAGGTGTACCAGTTAATAATGCGGATTTTTTTCAATAGATGGAGTAACACATATGTTGATATATATGCAATTTGATATGTATGCTATTTTGTTGTATTGACAGCAAGCTTCAAAACTTCATATGTCAAATTTGCTGAAGGTGTTAACATCATAGATATTTTTACACTTAAAAATGTCAAATTTCGTGCCAAAAAAAGAGCATTTGTGGGAAGTTTTAATTCATTACTTTATTTTAAAGAAAAGTGCTGCTGAAAAGTTATTGTATACTTTGGGAAGCTTATGGTGAACATGCTCCATCTCAAGATACTTGTGAACGCTGGTTTAAATGCTTTAAAAGTGATGATTTCAATGTGAAAGACAAAGAACATCCAGGTCAACCGAAAACGTTTGAAGACCAACAATTACAAGCATTATTGGGTGAAGATGCGTGTCAAACTCAAAAACAACTTGCAGGAAGATTAAAGGTTGTTCAGCAAACAATTTCCCATCGTTTACAAGCAATGGGGAAGATTTTAAAGGAAGGAAAATGGGTGCTATAGCAACTGAACGAAAGACAAATGGAAAACCGAAAAGTCATCAGTAAAATGTTGTTTCAACGGCACAAAAGAAAATCTTTTTTGCGTCGAATTGTGACTGGCGATGAAAAGTGGATTTACTTTGAGAATCCCAAATGCACAGAATCATGGGCTGATCCAGGTCAACCATCAACATCGACTGCAAGGCCAAATCGCTTCGGAAAGAAGACAATGCTCTGCATTTTGGGGGATCAGGAAGGAGTGATGTATTATGAGCTTCTAAAACCAGGTGAAAACTTGAATCCTGATTGCTACGGACAACAAATAACCTTTTTGAACCATGCTTTGATCGTGAAACGACCAGAATGTGCCAGAAGACACGGCAAAATAATTTTGCTTCATGATAATGCACCATCACACACTTCAAAACCAGTTAAAGACACGTTAAAAGATCTTGCCTGGGAAGTATTAACCCACCCACCGTATTCACCAGACCTTGCTCCTTCAGATTACCACTTGTTCTGATGATGGCACACACACTTTCTGAGCAGCACTTCAAAACATACGAAGAAGTGGAAAATTGGGTCTCTGAATGGTCTGCCTCAAAACAAGAAAAGTTCTATTGGGACGGTATCCACAAATTACCTAAAGATAGGGGAAATGTGTAGCTAGGGATGGAAGTTACTTTGAATAAAGCACTGTTGATGTTTCTCTTGAAATTATCGTGTTTTCTTTGATTACAAAATCCGCCATTATTAACCGGTACACCTAGTATATGGAACCACAAAAGACTCTGAATAGCCAAAGCAATCTTGAGAAAGAAGAACAAAGTTGAAGTTAGCACACTCCCTGATGTCAAACTATATTACAAAGCTATAGTAATCAAAACAGTATGGTACTGGCACAAAAACAGACTCATAGATCAATGGAACAGAACAGAGAGCCCAAAAATAAACCTTTGCTTATTTGGTCAAGTACTCTATGACAAAGGAGGCAAGAACATACTCTTTAATAAGTGGTGTTGGAGAAACTGGTCAGATAAATGCAAAATAATTAAACTGGGCTACTCTCTTCCACATATCAAATACATACTCAAAATGGATCAAAGACATAAATGTAACACCTGAAACCACTTAATTCCTAGAAGACAAATCAGCAATAAACTCTTTAGCAGGGATCTTAGCAGTATCTTTTTGGATATGACTCCTCGGGCAAGAAAAATAAAAGCAAAATAAACATATAGGAATACATCAAACTAAAAAACTTCTAGAAGCACAGAAAAGAAAACCATCAACAAAATGGAAATATTTGCAAATGGCATATCCGATTATGGCTTAGTGTCTAAAATATACAAGGAAATCATACAACTCAACATCAAAAAGCAAACAATCTGATTTTAAAATAGGCAGAGGACCTGAATAAACCATTTCTCCAAAAATATACAGATGACCAACAAGAATTGAAAAGATGCTCAACATCACTAATCACTAGGGAAATACAAATCAAAAACCACAAAGAGATACTGCCTCACACTAGTCAGAAGGGCTACTATGAAAAAGTCAACCAATAACAAGTGTTGGCAAGGATGTGAAGAAACAGGAGCCCTCATGACTATTCGTGGAATTATAAATTGGTGCAGCCACAATGGAAAGCAGCAAAATGGATGGACCTAAAGGGTATTATGCTTAGTGAACTAAAAGTCAGGCAGAAAAAGAAAATATATCATATGATTTACTAGTACCTTATATTTGGAATCTTCTCGGGTGAAGAGAAATCAGTGGTATAAAGTTCCAGTTATAAAATAAATAACTGGTTACCAGACTTAATATGGTGACCACATCACAAGATATATAAATGTCAAATCACTGTTGTAAACCTGAAACTAATATAATATTGTATGCCAATTATGTTTTAATGTAAAAATTTTTTTAAGTTCATGATTCCAATTCAGAATAAAACAATAACACTGTGAGCAAAACCACTATATAACTCAAGTAAATAACAGTCATCAGTAAAAGAAAAATAACAGGACAGTACACCTCCTGTCCTAACTCATGGCCACTAATTTTCTTCTGCATTCATCTTCTCTTTTATCAGAAAATTTACCTCCACTGTTGAAGTAACAACAACAAAAAAAAAGAATAAACAAAATATAATTTGTAAAGTCAAATATGTATTGAATTTTCATTTATTCAACAAATATTCATTGGGCACCTGGTGTGGTAGCCTGTGAGTAAACAAAGATGAATAATTCATAATTTCTGGCTTTAAGAAATTCATAGGTTAGAGAAGATTCTAAAACAAATACAAGAGATACAAATAAGGTTTGGAGAAGGGGCTAAGGGAGTAATTACCCCTGAGGGGAAAGGGAGATAGGAAACATCATCACAACAGGTTTGTAGAGAAAGCATTAGCTCAAATGTTGAAGGTTGACCAGGTGCAGGGTGAACATGAGCAAAGGCATGACAGCATGAATGAATATTTCATTTTCCAGAACAAGAGGGTGTGATATGCCTGGAGCACAGGAGGCTATGCAATAGTCATACGTGAGGAAGGAGGGGAGGAGACTGACCAGGCAGCAAGGCCACATCTCCGGAGATCTTATATGCCATTCAGAGGACGTTGGCCTTTGTCCAGTAGGCAATGAATTGGCAGGGAAGGCTTTTAGGTATATTTGCTGGTTGCATACTGTGTTATAAGGACTGTGCTAGTTGGCTTATACCCATTATCTTACTCCTTACAACATTCCTTGTAGGATCAGACAGAATCACATTTGAATTTAAAAGACCATTCTCCCATTCCCAGTTCCTTGAAGCAGTGCTGGGAGATACACTGAAAGGACATGAGTCTGGGAGCAGGGAAATCAGGAGACTGGGTGCAAACATCTACACATAAACTCCTACGGACATATACTTAAGCCCATGACAGTGACAGTGGAGTGGAGAGCACAATAGTCTAAAGGGAAGATTGCTATGATCATTGCCTCCAGAAGCAGCACTCCTTAGTTTCTGCCAAATAGGAGAAAGCACCTCCCCCAGGGATCACACCACCATCTTGGCTAGGAAGAGGCCCTTAGAGAATGTGGTCTCCTGCCACTTGAGAGTGGTGCCCAAGGAGGCCTTTATTCTCCAATTGGCCATTAGGCCATCAGGAGATGCCTAAGGCTATGGAAACTCAGGAGCCTTTTGCTCATCGTTGGCTACCAAGTCAAAAGGAGCTGCCACAAGGTCTTCACCCAGCTTCCTCCAAGATATCTCAGGACCAATTCCAGCATGCCTCATAATCCGCGTTACCTCAGTCTTCACCAGAAACTACCTGCCCATTACTTACCTTCTCAGCCATCCCCCTGCCCCTTCTGTCATCTGAAACTCACTGTCTACCCTCCACAAACTCCATAATACTCTCTTCTCTGAATGTTCCTTCTACCAGGCAAAACCCAGAAACATGGAGAAAGCAAGGTTTAACCTGAATTTTAAGGCTAAAGCTTATTAACACCGTTTTTCCAGTATTCCATCAAGGGGAGGTTGATTATACACTCAGATTTAAGCCTAGTGTTCAGCCAGTATAAATAGGGATGGCTGTACCAGTTGCTAAAATATCAGAACATCTATGAACCATATGGTAAGTAGATCCTTGCCTGGGACGTTCCTATGATAAAGTGATTAAAGAGTTAATGCTTGGCTGCCAAAACCGGTTTGGCTCAGTGGAAAGAGCGTGGGCCTGCGGACTGAAAGGTCCCAGGCTCGATTCCGGTCAAGGGCATGTACCTGGGTTGCGGGCACATCCTCAGTAGGAGATGTGCGGGAGGCAGCTGATCGATGTTTCTCTCTCATCGATGTTTCTAACTTTCTATCTCTCTCCCTTCCTCTCTGTAAAAAATCAATAAAAATATATTTAAAAAAAAAAAAAAGAGTTAATGCTTAGCTTCCCAAAAGATACCCAGGATCCTACTACAAACCAAAAGCTTGCTTCTGTGATTCCCATTCCACTTGAGTTGTAAATACTTTGAGTAACACTCCAGCTCCTATCCTAAAAATACCCCAGCCTGGAAATGAATTGTCTCTTTCACCTTCCAATTTCTCCTCTATCCTCTTTCAAAAATCATACCTGTTTTGAAGTTCATGTCACTAGACTTTACCACCCATTATCCCTTCTTGCTGTCATCGACTCATGTACTACTGTTTGCCCTCATTCACTGATGACGAGCGCCCGGCTGTTTCCCTTTCCAAACTGTCCTTGTAGGATCAGACAGAATCACATTTCACTTCACTCTAGCTATCTTCTACATGTCCATGGAGCCTCCAGCTCCTAAACCATCTCACCTCTGATGATCTTCTCTTCGACCCAGTTTCAGTCACCCACTCTCATTCTTACAACCTCTGATTTGGCATCTTGATTACTTGCATGAGTTCTGAGACTTCAAGCATCCCACAATGTGAGCACCACTTTTTCTTTTTCCAGCTCATCTATTCTGCTATTTCTTTCTATTGCAGCATCTTCTTGGCAGTATCTGGCTTTCCAATCCATTGACCCTACAATTTCTTCCACTATTAGTTACACCCTCACTTTCATGTCTTCCAAGTTTAGAGTCAAGGTCCATCATTGTAACCTCTCCTTTGCAAGCACGAGTAAGTCCCTTAGACCTCTCTTCCTGCTTCTCAATCACCTGGCTCATCCTCCAATTGCACCCAACCATTGGCCTGTTCCAAGCCTCCGCCTACAAAGCTGAAGAAATGCCTGGAGGAAAACACACAACCACAACTAGCCTCAATTTAAATTCATGGCTGCAAATCTATAATGGGCACTTCCTGGAGATGTTTCCAAACAGCTATTGCAAATCTTTTTCCCCAAACCTGTTTCACTCCTCCCCACCCCAATATTCTCACACTTCCTTGGGAAAGAAGAAGCAATCAGGTAAGAACTCCACTTTCCCACAACCCAAACCATGACCTTTCAGCTTCTACCCATTGTCTCTGCAATCCTTTTTTCTTTTTTTAATATATTTTTATTGATTTCAGAGAGGAAGGAAATGAGAGAGAGAGATGGAAACACCAATGATGAGAGAGAATCTTCTATCGGCTGCCTCCAGCACGCCCCCAAATGGGGATCAAGTCTGCACCTGGGCATGTGCCCTAACCGAAAACAAACTGTGACCTCCTGGTCAACACTCAACCACTGAGCCATACCGGCTGGGCTCTGCAGTCCTTTTTACTATGACTGAACTGTTCCTATTCCTAGTAACCTCTTCATTTGTACCCTAGATCTCCTCACTTCCTGGCCCTTTAGGAATTATACTCCAACATTTACCCATCACTCTTTCCTGTCTTCATTAGTTTTTCCTTGCTCCTTAATCATTCTATCATTTCTTCTCTACTTAAGCTCACTCTATTACTCTCTGGTTCCTAAAAATACCCTCTCTTAACCAATATCTTCTTCCAAGAATTTTCCCATTTCTCTGATTCTCTTCACAGCAAAATTTATATAAGTTGTTTGTAAGCACTGCTTACACAACTCAATCCAATAACCTTTCATCCCAGCTTCTACTTAAACTGTATGTCAGACTGTCAAAATCACAAATGGCCTCATTTCACCAAATGCAATAACTACAACTGACACATCTCCTTTTAAAAATATTTGAACTCGCCCTGACTTGTTTGGCTCAGTGGATAGAGCGTTGGCCTGCGGACTGAAAGGTTCCAGGTTCGATTCCAGTCAAGGGCATGTACCTTGGTTGCGGGCACATCCCCAGCGGGGAGTGTGTGGGAGGCAGCTGATCAATGTTTCTTTCTCATCAATGTTTCTACCTCTCTATCCCTCTCCCTTCCTCTCTGTAAAAAAAAAAAAAAAAAAAAAATCAATAAAATATATTAAAAAAAAATATCTGAACTCAACTTGAGGGATACCACACTCCTGATTTCCTTCCTATCCCACTGGCAACTCCTCCTTCTCTTCTAAACAATTCAGTGTTCCTAATGGCCCCAGTCTCTATATATACATTCTCAATGGGTAATTCCATCCAGTATCAAATACAACCTTCAGCAAATTATTTCTAACTCTGTATCTTCAGCCAAAATGCCACTTAGAATCTCCAAACGCCATTTATCCAATTGTCTCCAAAGAAATATCTAATAAGTGCCTCAACCTCAACATAGCCCAAAACAGAATTTTATGCCTTCTGTCAAGCTTGCTTCTCTCCCAGTTCTCCCTTTCTCAGTTTATGGTCCAGTTCCTCAAGTAACAAATGTAAGCCTCTTTCTAGTTTCTTGTTTCCTCTCTATATATAATTAATCTATCAGCAAGATCAGTCAGCTAACTCTATCTCAAAAACATATCCTAAATCCATTCACTTCTTTCCATCTTTAACACAATGCTTGTCCATACAACTGTGATTTCTCAGTTGGGCAATTAAAATAGACTCAACTGAAATCCTGTTTCCAATCTTCCTTCCCTCACCTACCCTAATCCAGTCCACTTTTAGCAACCAGAGCAGTCTTTGATAGCATGCATTCTGAATGGGGGCAGTAATACCCACAAGGGGGAAAAACTGGTTGGGGAAGGGGGGGATATTTTATATAACAATGATTTGTTGTTCTTCAAAGCTCAACTCTACCCAACAAAACCATATTCCTTAATATTTAATTAATACTCTCTTGCTAGGGCAAAATTAATTTAAATTTTTAATTAATTTCCATTTAATTTTTCTTTTTAGAGAGACATGAGAAAAGAAGTTAAGAGGGACACTGTTTTTTTTTTTAATATATTTTATTGATTTTTTACAGAGAGGAAGGGAAAGGGATAGAGAGTTGGAAACATCGATGAGAGAGAAACATCGATCAGCTGCCTCCTGCACACCTCCCACTGGGGATGTGCCCGCAACCAAGGTACATGCCCTTGACTGGAATCGAACTAGGGACCCTTCAGTCCACAGGCTGACATTCTATCCACTGAGCCAAACCGGTCAGGGCAGAGGGACACTTTTTTATAGCAAAACCACAGCATTTCATTTACTGGCACATAATCATCCAATGGCTTACGTAACTGTGGAACAAAATCTAAGTGCCTTAATCTGCCTTATAAAGCTCTATAGGATTGGCCGCCGGGACTGTAATCCTCCCTGCCTTCCACCCCTACACCAAGCACGTGGCCATAATCCACAAGATCACACCCTACAACTACCCAGTGCCCCTCCGAGATGATGGGAACATGCCCCACGTGCCCAAACCATTCCCAGGGCCCACGGGCCCAAGCTTGGAGTGGCTGAATAAACTGTGAATACCTCCACTAACAGGGAGGAGGTATCCTTCCCTGTGGCCCCAATAAGAATGTGAAAATAGGAGAAAAAAAAAAGCTCTTCTGGCCCTTGCCTACTTTTTAAAGATTCTCTTGTACATTGTGGAAGACTGAAAGATATCCACTCAAAAGATATCCACATCCTAAACCCTAGAACTTGTGAATGTTATATAACCAAAAATAAAAATAAAAAGCCCTTCGCAAATGTGATTAAACAAAGGATCTTGAGATGGAGAAATTATCCTAAATTTCCAAGATGGAAACCGAATGTAATCACACACATCATTATAAAAGGAGGCAAAGGGAGATTTGACACACACAGAAGAGAAGGCATTGTGACCACAGAGGCAGAGATTGCAATAATTAACCATAGCTAATAAGTGCTGGTAGGCACCAGCAGCTGGAAGAAGCAAGGAACAGATTGTTCCCTAGAGCCTAAGAAGAGAGTACAGACTTGCAACACCTTGATTTTGGCCAGTGACCCTGATTTTGAAACTCTGGCCTCCTGAACTATGAGGGAATAAATGTCTGTCTGTTTTAAGCCACCAAGGTTAGATAATTTGTTACAGCAGCCACAGGAAACTAGTACAGACAGCTCTCACTCTCACTCACTAAGTTCCAGGTTTATTCACCTTCTTCTGCCATCGGATTCACCAGGAATACAAGTAGGGTTTTGGTACCAACCATGTCCACTGCCTGAAATGCTCTTCTCATCTTTGTACAGCTAGCTCCTTCTGGTCACTTAGGAAACAGCTCAAATGTCAGCTCTTTGGACAGTCCTTCCCAAACCAACCAAATCCAAAATAATCCCATAGCTATCACCATCTCATAAGTCATTTCTTAATTTAATCATGATTACTTCTCCCCCGATGCCCAGAAAGTAAACTCTACAAAAGCAGAGATCAGCCCAGCGCGTGTGGCTCAGTGGCTGAGTCGCCCTATGAACCAGGAGGTCAGGGTTCGATTCCTGGTCATGGCACATGCCCGGGTTGTGGGCTCGATCACCAGTGGGGGGCATGCAGGAGGCAACCGATCGATGATTGATTCTCTGTCATTGATCTTTCTCTCTTTCTCTCCCTCTCCCTTCCTCTCTGAAATCAATAAGAATATATATATTTTTAAAAGCAGAGATCATATCTGTTTTGTATATCACTATAATCTTAATTTGTAGGAAAATGTCTGGCACATAATTAGGTGACTGATAAACTTCACAAATGAATAGATGCCATAGGTGGGAGAAAACATGGTGGTGCTCTTCAATTATAGAGAAGAGACAGTATTTAGAGAGCGGGAGAGATGGTGAGTCCTGTCTTGACTGTGGGACATCCAAGTAGAAATGTCCACTGAGTCTGAACTCAAGGAAGAGCTCTAGTTGGAGATGTTGACTTCGGAATCATTGAATGGGATTTGGCAGATAAATCTGATGGTGCAGAGAGCATCTACAATGAGAAGACAGTAAATTGAGGAAGAGACCCTGGAAACTCCCATATCAAGGAGAAGAACCTTCAGAAATATCCTCAAGGAGCAGTCCAAATGAAGAACAAAGAATCATAGTAGCCTAGTGAAGTTCAATTTCATGAGGGAATGAGCAGCACCAGGCATTCCAACTAATAAGGTCTCATTGCTTGCCAGTCAGGAGAACACCAGAAATCATAACAAGAACAGATTAATCTAAGGTAGAAGCCAAATTGCTAACAGCTGTAAAGTAAATGGAAGGGGAAGAAGTAAAAAAACAACATATAAAATATGCTTTCAGGAAGCATAGCTTGAAAGAAAGGAGGAAGTGAGCATGGAGCAAGAGGAGAGTGCAGGGTGGAGGAATAGTTCTGGTTTTCAGTCTGGTTTGTTTTGTAATGGGAGAATCTTGAACATTCTTATAAATATTTAAAATCAGGTGAACATGGAGAAATCATGGAGTAAGCTATCTGAGGGGATGAGAAGTATTGAGGAAAGCATCAAGTTTGGATAACTCTACCTCAGTGTTGGTAGTGATTGATGGAGTTGGTGGGCTCAGATATGTAGATGTGGAAAGGAGAGTAAAATCTTGAAAGTTGACCTATCTGTGTTTTCTCAGTATAAGAGGATGCAAGAACACTATGAGGGGTATAGCTAACTCTTCACTAAAAGCCAATATTCTCTTCTTCCTGGGCCCAGCTAGACTACATTTGCCAATCTCCCTTTGCTAATAAGTGTGTCTGTGCACCTGACTTCGGGCCAATGGTATGTGAGTGGAATTGGTACATTTATTTTAAGACTAAGCATTTAGAAAGTAGATATGCTTCTCTTTCTCTTTCACTAGTTGAAAATAGAGTGATTTTCAACCAATGGGCCACAAGAACTTTTTAAAAATGCAATGCCTGACTATCTAGTAGGGGCACTGACCTATTTTCCCTTAAGTTGTCAAATTTTAAAAAATGACAACAGCCAACACAACAATAGCCATCTGGTGTGAATGAATCAAAATTATACCTATTTTTTGTCAGATTGGCAAAATACATATTTTTCAGTGTGCCGCAGAATTTTAGTAATTAGCTTATGTGTGCCATGAAATGAAAAAGGTTGAAAAATGTTGCCCTAAGGGGTGTCAGAGTAATAAAATGAAAAGTTCCAGAATGCCTGAATCACCCAGTGGAGGAAAGCCACTCACCAACCAAGCCATGATCTGTTGTATTGTGCTTTTATCTATTTTCAGATCTTTCTGTTATGATAGTTTAGTCTGCTCTAACTGCTGTCAATCATCTTCTGATTTTAAAAAATGCACAGGTGGGGTAAAAGGCTCAAAGAAAATGCTGAAGATCCCGAAAAGCTATGGCAAGAAATGGGAAAAGGTGCCGTCTAGAAACAGGTGCAAGAACTGTGGCTGAAGAACATAAATTTGCATGTACTGCCAATGAGCATAATAGTGTTCAGTTCTCCAATATCATCCATAAACCCAGGTGTAGAAGTGCAAAAAGCAGACTAATTTCAAGTTGTAGGTTGTTTCCACATCCATTAAGACTAAAGAGGATTTTAACAATGTCATGGGTCCCTAGAAGTCAAATCAAAAGAATATCATGGATGCTAAAGAGTCAAGTATTAGAAAGTGGAAGTGCTAAGCCCAGCCTGCATGGCTGAGTGGTTGAGCGTCGACCTATGAACCAGGAGGTCACAGTTCAATTCCCAGTCAGGGCACACGCCCAACTTGTGAGCTAGATACCCAGTGTGGTGTGTGCAGGAGGCAGCCGGTCAATGATTCTCGCTCATCATTGATGTTTCTATCTCTCTCTCCCTCTCCCTTTCTCTCTGAAATCCATAAAAAATATTTTTTTTAAAAAAAATGGAAGTGTTAAAGTCAAAGTTCAATAAGTACAGCAATAGAATCCAAAGTAGCAAATAGCAGGAAATGCATGACAGATCTGTGAGTACAATTATATTTTTATTCTATTTCTGTATAGTTTTCAAGGAAGTTTCTGTCATACCAGAAAATAACTATGTGGCTTTGAGTGACTCACTTAAGTTCTCTGGAACTGTTTCCTCAATGATGTGACAGAATTCATTATTGATATGAAAAGATGTGCCCAAAGTGCTTAGCACAGTGCTTGGAATATGATGATTGCTCAATAAATGATACTTATTACTATTTATTATAAATAGTAAAAAGACAGAGTTAGATTAGCTCTCTAACCCCCTTCCTACTTTAAAATCCTGTGAATCTATATTTTTTTAGAAATATACCAGCTACTTAATGGTCGGTTAGGGTGAGGGAAAGGGGTTAATACTAGCAAATGTTATGAAAGAAATCAATAAAAATATACTTGTATGACAGAGCCTATTAGCATAAACCAGGAGGGAGATCAAGGAACACAGCATCTCCCAGATGTAAATGCTACATCTAGAAAGGCTGAAGAAAAAAAAAAAAAACTCAAGGAAGTAAGAGAAGTTAGGGCAGGGTCCAGCAGTGAACAGAACCCACTGGCCAAGACTGTCTATCCCTTAGGCAGGACAAGAGCAATAAAACACTCCATACTTTTTTATGGGCTTTAAATTCCATGCAGCCCAGCCAGCTCATTTAACAGAGGGAGAAAATGAAATTTTCAGAGACTGACCAAAGCCACACTTAAGTGGCTATGATGTGACTTTGGGGATGCATAGAAGTAAACACAGCTCCCCAAATACTCCTTCTATTATCTAGCCTACATAAATGGTCCCCAAGACGTTTGTCCCCTTAGAACCCAGAAACCTTTGAGAAGGTGACAAGTTAACTTTATCAATTGTACTGTTATGAATTCATTTTCTGAATTCTTTAAGAGGCTGGATTAAGTGGGCAGGTGGAGGAGAAGGGTTAAATGAGTGCAGAGAAAAGAGTCCTAAGAGCTCTGGCAAAGGTGGCTGAGCCCTCAGCGGATATCAAATGACCTCCTCAATTGTATATCCCTCCACTGATTTTCAGGGACTGTTTTTATAAATTTGGTTCAAATGCAGTTTTCCATCCCTCCTCCTAAATATACTTTATATGTCAAAACTGCCAAATGTGTAGGGAGAAAGGGGAGGCCTGAAAGACAAAATATCCAGTTTAAATGACTATCTGAGATGCACCTGCCCGAGTGTTACCTGCTGTCTACTCACACCCAACCCATTTCTACCACTTATTTCTTGAGCAATTAAGTGATGAGTAAATTGTGATGCAATCATTCATTCAGCAACTATTTACTAGGTGTCCTCTACATGCAAAACGTGGGTTGGGCACGTCAGGTCTACAAAATTGTGTAAGATCCAGCCTCTGTTCTGCACGATCTCCTGCAGGAGAGGAAATGATGCACTTTTAATTATCATACACAGGTATAAATAAGAGACTGAGAATGTCATAAAAAGAGTAGTTGAAGTGTTTAGAAAATGTACAGTATTCACTACAACATTATTTACAATAGCCAAGATATGGAAGCATCCTAAGTGTCCATTGATAGATAAATGGATAAAGATGTGGTACATACTTACAATGGAATACTCTTCAACCATAATAAAGAATAAAATCTTGCCATTTTAACAACATAGATGGACATAATATTATGCTAAGTGAAATAAGTTGGACAGAGAAAGCCAAATACTATATGATTTTACTTATATGTGAAATCTAAAAAAACAAAGTTCAACAATAAATATTTTTAAAAAATTAAAAAACAAATAAAGAAAACAAAACAAACAGACTCATAAAATCAGAGATGAAGCTAATGGTGGCCAGAGAAAAGGGGTTGTGGGGGGATGGGTGGAAAGGTATACGGGAATACAGTCAGTAATACCATGATAAATGCACGGTGACAGATGATTACTAGACTTAGTGTGGTGCTTACACATGTGTCACATCATTATATTGTAAACCTAAAAATAATATGCCAATTATACTTAATTTAAAAAACAAACAGAATTTAAGACAAAAAAAATATAGAAAATGTGCATAACATTTCTGACTGGGCTGTGAGGGAAAGCATCATGAAACTGGCAGCTAGTGGTCAGGATACTCAAGGACAGATAGGATTTCAATTGGTGAAGCAGGAGGAAGATCATTAGTATCGGGTGAGCAGTAAGAATAACACAGATTAAAGGGATGCCAAGTAATCCAATTTGGCTAATTCACAAGATAGATAAGGCAAGAAACTGAGGTGGAGGGATTGAACAAAAAAAAAAAGAGAGAGAGAGAGAAAGAACTCATGGACACAGACAACAGTGTGGTGATCGCGGTGGGGGTAGGGGGTTGGGGGGTGGAGTGTGGAGGTGGGAGAGGGTATAGGGGGGATAAATGGTGATGGGAAAAATAATAAAATAAAATAAAATAAAGGGAAAAAAAGATGAGAAGAGTCATAAATTCCACGACAAATATTTAGAACTTTATCCAACAGGACTGAATGAGCCTCGGAAGGGTGGAACAGAGAGTGATATGATCAAAGCAGTTTTGATGTTACCACAATGAAACCAAACATCCTTTCTTTATTCCACTTAAATAAGGAAAATGACTTTTGAGAACCTAATACTCTGAACTGCACTATTTTTACCACTTTGCAAATAAACATGTTTATTATGTTTTAGTGAAATAATAACAGCATAAAATCTTAACCAAAATTTTTCTTAAATGCTTCCCATGAACATACACTTTTGTTCCTATTGTATAACCAACTGGCCTTAGTGGTCATTGTTGGATATAAAGTAAGTAATAAAGCTTTCTCAGCTTGTGTCAATAAGTCACACTCAGAGGCTATCTCATTTGACAGTAGCAGCTTGTAGAAATCTCATTTTCAGGAAACAGACTCTCTGTTAGTTTATGGGGTTTCTTTTCTCCTCTATCTTACAGCATTTTACAGAAGAATATAGGCAGGTGATCAAATATGAGATATCAAAGAGGACATATCACTATTTTAAAAATATGAGGCTAAAAAAAAATCTAAATTAGATAGTAATTGTTCAAAAAAATACCCACACATTGCCCTAGCCCAGCGGTTCTCAACCTGTGGGTCGCGACCCCTTTGGGGGTCGAACGACCCTTTCACAGGGGTCGCCTAAGACCATCGGAAAACACATTTATAATTACGTATTGTTTTTGTGATTAATCACTATGCTTTAATTATGTTCAATTTGTAACAATGAAAATATATCCTGCATATCAGATATTTACATTACGATTCATAACAGTTGCAACATTACAGTTATGAAGTAGCAACAAAATAATTTTATGGTTGGGGGTCACCATAACAGGAGGAACTGTATTAAAGGGTCGGCGGCATTGGGAAGGTTGAGAACCACTGCCCTAGCCGGTTTGGCTCAGTGGATAGAGCGTCAGCCTGGGAACCTAAGGGTCCAGGGTTCGATTCCAGTGAAGGGCACATGCCTCGATTTGCAGGCTTTTCCCCAGCCTGGGCCCTGGTCGGGGCTCATGCAGGAGGCAACCAATCGATGTGTTTCTCTCACATCGATGTTTCTCTCTGTCTTTCCCTCTCTCTCCCACTCTCCCTAAAAAGCAATGGAAAAATATCTTCGGGTGAAGATTAACAAGAACAAAAAAAAATACCCACACATTAACAGTATCTATTAAAAAAGAAAGTATCACAATCAGTAATAATTTCAATTTGCCTGAAAAATTAATGGACATCCCCAAATAATGTTTTAAAATTTTGTTAATACATATGTCACAAAAAATATTAGTTAGGTGGGAAACATTTCCCACTAATTAACTAGCTTTCCCCACTAATTTTAGTGAACTAATAAGACAAAAGCTTGACCTAATTAAATTCAAAAACCATGTTTTGTCTGCTGCATAAATCAGAACTCTGATTTTGAAAGAACCAACGTAAAATTCTCAACTGAAAAATGGGAAACAAGAGCACAGACATGCCGAAACCGGTTTGGCTCAGTGGATAGAGCATCGGCCTGCGGACTGAAAGGTCCCAGGTTCGATTCCGGTCAAGGGCATGTACCTGGGTTGCGGGCACATCCCCAGTAGGAGATGTGCAGGAGGCAGCTGATTGATGTTTCTCTCTCATCGATGTTTCTGACTCTCTATCTCTCTCCCTTCCTCTCTGTAAAAACTCAATAAAATACATATAAAAAAATTTAAAAAAAAAAAAAAGAGCACAGACACGATGTAGGGAGAAATATTTAAACCAAGGTACCAGTAAGACCCTCCAACAAAAAAATCAGGACACAAAATTAGATTTCTGGACAAACTTTGACTACAAATATCATCTGAACATCCTCAGGTATTTAAACCATTAGCTCCCCGAGTTTCTTTTTCCATAAATGTCCCTGAGATCAATCCCATCATTCTACATTTCTTTCCCCCATCTTGTCAACAATTCTAAACAAAGAAATATACAACATGCTCTTTATTTGTTTCTTCTTCCAAGTTTTCCTCTTATCTCAGAGGTAGTAAGTCCTAATGGAATTATCTAAGTATTTTTATAAACATTGAAAAACACTTCGATAATTCCTTCTTGGTTTACTTACATTCAGTCCTTCCCTATCTCCCAAAATAACAATCCTGAAGTTAGCCAGTTGTGGAGGGCCCAAGCCTAATGACTAGTAATTTTCCCTGACACTTCAGATAAAAACTATATACTCCATTGTACCCAACTGGATAGAGCAACAGGCCATCTAACACATGTGTATTAAAAGTGGCAATTCCAAACCTGGGCTTTAAAATTTCAAAGACATAGTGAAAAGCACTATTTAGTACACATACAAAGTTTTGCTATAGGTTTCTAATATACTTTTCCATAGATAGTTCATTTTGAAAGCAGATGATGGTGCTGGCATTTTGATACACTGAAGTACAAAATAGCAAACATTCTTGAAACAAAGATGATCTGCTGTAATCTTTTTTTTTTCCTGCTATAATCTTTAGGAAACTTTAAGTCTCTCTGTTGCTAATATGAGATTCTCTTCACCATTAAATTGTCTCAAGCACTTGAACTCACATTAACATCTCCCTTCCACAACCACAAGAGTTACAAGCTAAGCCAGACCGGGCTTGGCTCAGTAGTTGAGCGTCAACCTATGAACCAGGAGGTCCTGGTTTGGTTCGGGGCAGGGAGCATGACCGGGCTGTGGGCTCCATCCCCAGTGTGGGAAGTGCAGGAGGCACCTGATCAATGATTCTCTCTAATCACTGATGTTTCTATCTCTCTCTCTCCTTTTCTCTCTGAAATTAATTAAAATATATATTTTTAAATAGTTTTAAGTTGACATTTTACCACTGGGTATATGATTATGCAAGGTCTTTCGTTGGCCTCTAGTTGTTTTACATGTATATATTTTACCTTGTAAAACAAACTGAACTTCTCAAAAGCAGGATAACCATACTTTTTCTTTACCTAGCGCTTGGTACTATATAATGCTGCACAAGCCCACAGAAAACTTCATTTAAGAAGCCAAGTGTTACATACATTTGATTTCTAATGCTCTTTCTGAAGTGTGAACCTTTTGAGCTCGGCGTGTCAGCATTTTGAAAAACCCTAACTTAACTCTGGTGCCGTGTCACATATAGAAATTTTCTGATATTTGCAACCATAGTAAAACAAAGACTTATATTTTTGATATTTATTTTATATATTTAAATGCCATTTAACAAAGAAAAATCAACCAAAAAAATGAGTTCGCGTGTCACCTCTGACACGCGTGTCATAGGTTCGCCATCACTGACTTAGGACAACCTAGAGAGTCTGGTTGACAAGCAGGAAGAAACAAGTTTTGAAAACATCATCATATTTAAAAAAAAAAACACAGGAGAAGTTAGATAATGATCTGGAAATTACTTCCCTTCTCTAACAACCCTAGCTGCCACTAACCACCTTCCCTCCCCTCACCCCCCAATCAGACACACCAAATTAAAGAGGAGAGAGCCTGGATAATTCATGCATGACATGCTACAGCTAAATTATCTAGCTAACTGTGTTCTTTGCCCAAATCTTCCCTTTATGAATGTAAAAAGAAAACATATAAGGAAGAAAGCTAATATTTTAAGTCTACTTCCTGACAGGTCCGTCTCTAGCATGTATTATCTCATAAGTTATTATGCACAGTTCGCCAAGGAGATAATTGAGGCTCAGTGAGTTTAAGTAGATTAATGCCAAAGTCTTTGGTTTTCTTCCCCAGCTACACTCAGCTAGAGTTTGTCCCACAGTGTAGTCACTCATTGAGGAAACATCCACTGAGGGCTTATTACATGCTAGTCACCACTCTAGGCATTAGAAATACAAAACCGTGTGAGGCTGATCAAGTCCTCTCACAGAACTGACAAGCTGGTGATGACAGAAAACAAATAACCAACCAGAGGTTTAAAATTCACCAAAATGATTTTTGTACAATGATAGTTATTTTTTTTAATATCTATAATGAGATTAAATAGCTGCAAAAACTAAATGGAGAGGTGGGATGTAAGACCCACTGATGAGTAGTAGCATTGTGGCCCTGCTGTCAATTACTGGGCCAGGACACTGCACCTTTTAATAATTCAGAGGAAGAGAAAAGGAAGCACAGCTTTAATGCTGTTCAGAATTTCTTTATAGAATCAAGTGACTGATACCAGAATGGGCAGCTCGGTCAGTGTCAGTCCTTAAACCCCAAATTCCACCTTTCATCTATTATTCACTAAGGAACTGGGTCATTACTTGAAGAGCTGATTTGTAAAGTCAAGGGAATGTTAAACTTGACATATGCCCCTTTGAGAAACACATCATAAGGTGCCCCAGGCTACACATGGTATCCATTGGGCAATGGCATCCAGCAAATGGCCAGCAAAAACTGTAGGACTCCGGACCCTAGATTGCTTAGTAGCTACCAGGAAGTGTTTGGCACCAGTTGCCATTTAGCCTCCACACTCCAAAAAGAAACTTCACATCTCTTCAACTTGGAACATAGGCAGAATTCTAAGCAATAAAGATACGATTAAACTTACCCTTCCTTCCCTCACCGAGTTATACAAAATATAAGTTGACTAAGTTAGCTGCTAGCTATTCCTATAGCTGCCTCTTCTCGTGGTATTTATGATGTGCTTGTAGTTTGGGTGGGAAGACTGGGAGAATTTGTTTGCAAACGACGTTGGGACTCGTATGGAAGGAGGGAGCGAGTGGCCCTCCGCATACACGGTGGGAGGCAGTCCAGAGCAGCACCTCATTCAGAGCTACCCCTTGCTGCCAGCGCATTCTGTGCACGTCTCTTCTCGCTCCGTAGAAGTTACTCCTCGGGGAGTGGAGGCTGCTGTAAGTTCATCTGAGCCCCCACGCCTTCCACTTCTCCCCAGAACTGCCAGCCTCCAGCAGGGAAGGTCCTCAAAGAAGCCTCAGCGCCCTTCCAGAACCCTCCCCTCTTCTGCTTCAGAAGGGAGCAACAGTCCTCACCAGGGAGCGGCATCCACGCGCCGAAAGTTTGCGGAGAACTTTCAGGGAGAGGGAATACCAACCCTCCCCGCGAAATCTCGCCACTTAACTAAGGAAGCGAATGTATTACCACCACCATCCCCCACCCCCCAAAGTAAACAGCTAAGCCCCAGATAAGAATGGGTCCACCTTCAGTTGTTGGGGAGA
The DNA here is from genome assembly GCF_963259705.1 of Myotis daubentonii. NCBI lineage: Eukaryota > Metazoa > Chordata > Mammalia > Chiroptera > Vespertilionidae > Myotis > Myotis daubentonii. Next base: position 59,005,016 of record NC_081846.1, read on the forward strand.
CGGTACAACTCTGTCCCCGGATTCCCGCCACCGCCCACCCCGACACAGGAGCTGCAGCGCGCGGGCCGGGTCCGGAGGGAGCCCTGCCAGCGGGGGGCGCGGGCGGGGGGCTCCCAGCAAGCACACACCTGAGACCGGTCCTGCGGCGCGAGGGGAGACAGGGCGGGAGCGCGGGTTCGTCGGGCCGGGGCGGAGTCGGTCTCGCTCGGAATCAGCGCCGGGGCCGGGCGCGCGCGGATGTCACTCCGGGGCGGGGCGGGGCGGGCCGAGCCGGTGTAACCCGACGCGCCCCGCCCGCCGCGCTTCCTCCTCCCTCCCCGCTCCGGCTCGGGCTCCCGCTCCTGCTCCCGCCCCGGGGGTGGCCTGGGGGCGCGGCCGCTCCTCCGGCCCCGACCCTTAGGGCCTGGCTCCCGGGGCCCTGGCTCCTCCGGCCCCGCGAGGAGGCGCGGAAGTGGAGGCGTGCGCTGGTTCGCGGGCGGCGAGTTGGCGAGGTCTCCGCGGCCCAATGAGCGCGATCGGACGGGGACCCGGGGCTCCGGGCCCGCCGGGTGGGGTCACGGCGCGGCGGCTGCCATGGGCCCTGTCCCAGGCGCCGGTTCCTGCCTTGAGCCCTCGCCCTGCCCCACTCCAGACCCTCCGCCCCGCCTTGCCAGGTGGCTGCCAGACAGGAAAGCCTGGCTGGACTAGGCCGGGGAAGATGGTGGAGGCGTCCGATGGCCTCTGTCCACCAGGCGAGCCGCCCTGCCACCTGCCCGGGAGGGGAGACGCTCGCCCGCTGGCCCGCCCGCTCGCCCGCCCGCGGGGTTGGCTTACCTGATTTCTCGCCACCCGCCCACGAATCTGGCTTCCCCTGCTCTGCGGGCAGGCTTCCCTGGGCCTAGAAACGCGTCTGGGAGGCGGGCGAACCCCTGGGAACCTCCCCACCCCCCGGTCAGAGCCCAGCGCCCTGGCCCGGCTCCCCCCGCGCGCTCTGGAGGCGCGCCCGGCCTCCTGACTCCCCGCCTGAATGTCAGCGCGGGGACCCGCCGGGACCGAGCCCAGGCCCCGGGGGGAGGATGCTGAGCACAGGCTCCTCAGGCCCAGCTTCGAACAGGTGGGGGAGGCGCAGAGCCCGCAGTCGAGCAGCAGGCTTCCCAGTTGCACCCCCCAACACTGACCCTGCCCACTGAGCATGCCCAGCTCCCGTGGAACTACAAGTGTTAGGCCAGGCCAGGGGGAGCCCAGACGGGTGCTGATGGGATTCAAATAAATGGAGCCCATTTCTTTCTTGAGGACCTTTCCTCCGAAGACCTCTGGCCCTTTACAGATATTTCCAACGTGTTGTTGGAAAATATCCAGGGGCGGTTTGGGAAGGCCTTCCAAGGGAAGGCGGCCAAATTTGTTCCAACCCAAATCAAAGTGGTGGGTTTTTTCCAATTATTTTATATTAAGTCACATACTAATTTCTTTAAATACCGCATAATTATTAAAATTAACCCCGAGGCATGTGTAGGTTCATTGCGTCCCAACTTCAGTAACTTCAGGAAACCAGCCTCCCCAGTGGATAGGGGATCTGGTGGAAGAGTGGTTGTCAGCCTTGGCTACTAGAGGGGTTCAGAACAGGCCCCACCAAGATGTGCTATTTTGGCAAATGGATTATTTTAAGTTGAGGCAGTGGAGACCCTATGGGGGGCTGATGGAGAAACGTTTATCTCTCCCTTAAAGGATCTACATTGGGAGCCTTGCAGATAATGAGTTATTACAAGAACTAACGTTTTAAGACTTATCTATAGGGCAGGGCAAACATCTAATTAGCAAACATTTGTGCTTATCTTGCTGCGAATGACCTTCCTCCCTCTGAAGCCCCAAGGGCCTGGTGTCATTTTAGCTCAGAACACCATGTGTACCTCGTTTTCCCTTTCTGACTCTGAACCGCTCATGTATGTGGTGTTCCCATAGACACAGATATGTATGTCATTACGTTTGGTTATTTTTCTCTTGTTAATCTTTCTCGTCCATTTGATTATTAGACCAGCCAGAAGAACGTAGAAGGGTAGAGGAAAGTTTGTTCCTCCCCCAAAATACACATTGGAATAGGAGTGGGGTGTAAAATGACCTATGCCAAGTTCCCATGCCCACATCCATTGAATCAGTCTGTGGATGGAACCTGGAAGTCCTTATATTTTAAAGCTGTGGTTCTCCCTTGGGAGCCAGCAGCCAGCAGCATCAGCTGAGAACTTCATAGCAATGCAAATATGGCTTCATTCCAGATAAACTGATTCCTGAACTCTAGGCAGGGCCTTTCTATCTGATTTAACAAATCTTCCCAGTGATTCTGAGGCACACTAAAGCTTGAGAAACAGTTTAAAAGCTTCCCCAGGTGACTCTAATGAGCAGCCAGTGTTGAGAACCAATGCAAAAGACTATTGAATAGACCAATGCTTTTATATTTATTCCAATCCCAAACCTTTAGAAGAACAACATGTTACACAGAATGATAACCTAGTTGAATTGAGGTGCCAGTTCTGGATTTCTTTCCCCCTAATACACCCAAAACAGTTCAGTGCTTGGAAAATGGAGACCATCTGTTACTCACTTTCATACTCTGGCACCTAGCACACTGCCTATAACATAATAGATGTTCAATACATGTTTATTGATTTGAAATTAATGCTTAGGTGAACAATTTGCTCCAGGGCCTGTTATGTCGACTTTGTATTTTCCCCAGAAGTCTTAGTCACCTTGCCAGCTAACAAGCCAGCACGGATTCAGTTCTTATCAATAATGGTCTAACCCAGTGGTTCTCAACCTGTGGGTCACAACCCCTTTGGCAGTCGAACGACCCTTTCACAAGGGTCGCCTAAGATCATCCTGCATATCAGATATTTACATTACGATTCATAACAGTAGCAACATTACAGTTATGAAGTAGCAACGAAAATAATTGTATAGTTGGGTCACAACATGAAGAACTGTATTTAAAGGGCCGGAAGTTTGAGAACCACTGCCCTAATGAAATAGGACATGGGAGGAGGTAGAGAATTTAAAGGAGGTGAAAAAAAAGTCAGAAGCATTGGATGATTTCTCTTGCCAAAGTTAGAGCCCAAAACAACCAAAGGAAAGCATAAGGACACTAGACATCCAGTGGAATTCAGGAAAAGCACTGAAAGAAAAAGGTGTGTATGGGAGAGGCTGGGAAGGAGAGATAAGGAAGCTTAAGGTGATCAGCCTACAGTTTACTCTGGACCTTGGCTTTCTAAACAACCCCACCTCCACCCTCCACTCCCCCACGCTCTGTACACACACTTAATCTCAACTACAACCTTGAAAAAAAACCACTTTTTAATAGGACAGTGCTGTAAAATATTGCAAGAAAACATAGCTGACTTGTAATTAACCAGCAGAAATTAGGCATTCATTTTTGTTTAAGGCAAAATGGTTTTTAAAAAGTTGTTAATTTTTTAAGATAAATCCTAGATAATTTCAAAACAGAGGCTTATGATAACTCTACTTTAAAACTCACAGAAACTTATGAAATCAAAATGATTTCCTATTTACTTCACCAGTGTTTTCTAGGGGGAATAAAATATGAAAATAAATTTTTCCTTTTAGCCTTATACACAGTGCTTCCAAGTTTAGGATGCTATTTATGAGTACCTAAAGTCGCCTCTGCCTCTCCATCTCTGCCCCTACATCTTGCATATTATGACAAGAATTCCACTGAGTTTGGTTATGGAGCGGGGTATCTAACAGGATCATAATTTCCCACATGACTAAGCAATTTCTTGTTATTATTAAGATAATTTTGAGGGGAATAATTATTAATTTTGGAACCAAAATGCAGAATTAAGTATGCTAGATCCACAAATCTTTTTATTTAAAAAAAAAAACTTATTCAGGGTAGATGGGGGTGGGAGAGGTCAATGGGGGAGAAAGAGGACATATGTAATACTTTCAATAATAAAGGTTTTTTTAAAAACTTATACACACATACACTCACTGCAGCTTCTTCTTGCTCATGGAATTAAAATAAAACCAAACAAGTAAATAGGGTGAGGGCTAAGAACATGGAAGACTGAGTGAAGGGGTAAGAGGGAAGCACTTACTATAACATAATTTAAAACATGAAGTAATTACTTCAGCAGAAGTAATCTACTGATACCTAGGAAGTTAACGCCTTCAGTGTTTCTCCTTGTCATCATAGGCATGACTCAGCATTTGGAATGAAACTATGTTTACTGTCTTTCAAATTGAGGGTGTCAAATAACTTTGGTGCCACCTAAGTCTTTTCTCCTGTGCTTAAGAAAACTTCAGCACAGTCATGGGTTTTCAGCCTCACATGGGCACCCAAATCTAAAAGGTTTCTTCTTTCCATTTGTTCCTGTCTTACCAAAGCTTTGCCCACAATTAATCTATCTTGCTTTTGTAGTGTTGTCAGGTGAATTTAGCTTATCTTCCATATTATAGTGTAACAAAACTAGCAAGAATTCCTTCCTTTCCTGAGGCTACCTGCTGCTAAGATGTCTGAAACCCAAATGCTGGGGTGAACCTTCCCCAGCATGGGGGAACCTTCCACTGGTGATTCTACCAAGTACCTTAACGACCATCTATTAGGGGCAAAAATAGAATATTGGGGACTAGCTATAGTTCTAAGAAATATTAATCATGCTCAATCTACTGTGATTGCCTTGTTCTGATTAAAGAAAGAACATTCTAACCTGGCTGGGAGTTGTATGTCCCCAGGACCTGGGACTCAACCTTGGACTTGGCAGTCAACTTTCGACCTGGGAGTCAACCATTTTCATTCAAGAACTGCCTAATATCATGGAAAGATTAACAACCTTGTTGCCTAAACAATGGAGTCCTGCCCCAGATCACAATGCCTACTTCCCCATGCCTATCATTCCTACTTCCCCATGTAAACTTTGTCCTACCCCATCTAAGCAGCTGGCTTATGGGAGGTTACAGAGCAGATTTTTGTGGATGACCTGCTGCTCTCCCATACTGCTGGCATTATTGGAATAAACACTAATATATGATTCTACCCTGTCTCTGCTTAATTGGCTCCAGTAATGACAGGCAGCTTGGGCCCATTGATTGTCCAGTTACACATCCACCACATGCCAAGGGCCAGCTGTTTTAGCCCCTGCCCATTTCTAGAGTGTCAACATTAAGAACATCCAAACTTGGAAAGAATTTTTATAAAAATGGATTTGAACCAAACAGGGGATACACCTGGAAGCAAGATCTCAATAGACTGAGAAAATGCTTCTTGGAAAGGCATTTCACAGCTTCTTTATGCAGTTGAAATTAAGGAGGGAACATAAGAAAGAAGACAGGAAGGTGGAAGAAAGCAAGGCGGGGTTGGATTACAGGACAAGATTATGTGCTCTCTTCAGGGTGGTTTTACTTGAGGGGTCTGAAAAAGGCATTTCAAATGTGTTAACTAAAATGTACAGAAACAATGGACAGGGCTTTCTTAGACAAAGATAAACCTTTTACTAAAAAGGTATATGCCTGGGTGTGGCTACCCACCATGAATTTTTTTTTTCATTTAATTTTTTTTTTAATTACAGTTGACATTAAGAATTTATCATCAGACCACTCAATGAGGTTATTTTCCATAGAACCCCTTTGGGGTCCACAAGAGAAAAACAAATTTTTCCCAAATATTCATTAGTCACCAAAACTCATTGTAAAATTTATGTAATAAAAGGATTGAAAGGGGCCATTAATGTAATTTATATTTTTTAAAAAACATATTTTATTGATTTTTTACAGAGAGAAAGGGAGAGGGATAGAGAGTTAGAAACATTGATGAGAGAGAAACATCAATTCAGCTGCCTCCTGCACACTCCCTACTGGGGATGTGCCCACCACCAAGGTATATGCCCTTTTTTAAAAAAATATATATTTTATTGATTTTTTACAGAAAGGAAGGAAGAGAGAGAGAGAGTTAGAAACATCCATGAGAGAAACATCGATCAGCTGCCTCCTGCACACTCCCTACTGAAGTTGTGCCCGCAACCAAGGTACATGCCCTTGACCAGAATCAAACCTGGGACCCTTCAGTCCACAGGCCGACTCTCTATCCACTGAGCCAAACCAGTTAGGGCTATGCCCACATTTTTTTGTTTTACAAGTGATGAAATTAAGGCAAGGAAGTCTGAAGTTATTGAATTAGCTAAACCTAAAACCAAGACTAAAATGAGAAACTACTTGATAGAGAGAACAGTTTGTAGACTTCAAATCTGTGGACGAAAGGGGCCACATGCTGACCTGACTAGCTCAGGGAAGGCCTGCGTGGCAGTCTGGCAAACTCAAAGACCAAAAGTAACCACAAAGGATGGCCTAAATTTAGACTTTAACTAAAAGCAGTTATGGTGGAGAGTCACCTCCTAGCCCAGTATCTTCACTGATAAGGTCAACCTTTACCTTAACTGAGCCTATCTGTCTTTTTGCATCTGTAATATCCTTGAAATGTCTGGGTAACTTGTAACTTCCCTTTTTCTGGACTCCAAGGCGCACAACCTAACGTGCCTGGACACCAGGACAGATACCACAAATTCTGTCATTGTTATTGTTATCATGTTAATTGTTTACTGTTACTATCCTGTACCCACCTAAGTATGTGTCTGTCATTTTACCTTTTATCCAATCCCAGAGGGTCCCCCCACCCCGCTTTGCTTTCTCCCGCCTCTCTAATCTATCACCAATGGATGTAACCAACCTACATTCCCTCCTTTGATTGCAATCTATAAAAATAGATGAGAAACCGCCATTCTCTGGAGCATTATCCCAACCTGTAGAGATACTGCTTCCCAACAATTATCCACAGTTTGGTTCGAATAAACTCACAAAAATTCTTTACATGTTTGAATGTTTTTACGTTAACAAATCCATCCTTATCTAAGTTCTTTAACCTGGACCTGATTCTCTAGCCTCCCTAACCTCAATTTCCTCATCAGTGAGGGTGTTAATAGTGAATATTAACACAGTGTTTACTCTGACAAACATTAGTTTTAACAAGATATATACATACCTGTAATCTTTAATCCTCAAAGTAACTCTATGAGGTGTGTGTTTTTGTTTTTAGCCGGGGGTTGTTTTATATTTACAAATGGGTAAATTGAGATTCAAAATTGTTAAGTAAGGTGCCTAAAAAATAACACAACTCATAACTGACCAAACTAGGATTGAATGGGATAATTCCTGTGAAATGCCTAGCATATCCATTGTTAATAATAGTATACCAATGTCAGTTTTCTTCTCTAAACTCCAGACATTCTGACTCTTGGTCCAACATTGAGCCAAGACACCATTGCTCCAAGCGCCAATGACTCTGTATGTTCAAAATATATATATATTACTCTGGTGCATTTTAGTAGTTTACATAATTTAAGCACTATGTATACCTATAATCTTATTCAATAGTTGAGAATGCTAAGAAGATAACCAAAAGTGTGTAAACAAAGACTACAGCTTTCTACTTACAAAGAAAAAAGTTAATATAAAATTTCTAAAAGATTGATGATACTATCCAGGAAAACCTTAAAACAAATCTTTGAACAAGACCTGACCAGGGACACTGGGGCTTTGAAATGAGAACAGCTCATTTAGTAGGCTTCCATCTACTTACTACTTCTTAAAAGCAGCATTATAGACGTCTAAAAATAGCCAATGGAAAATCTTCCCACATCAGTGATTCTCAGAGTTAGGATCAAGAATGAGGTGAAAATATATGATCCTTGAAAAAATGAAATAAAAATACTAAATGTATATTTAATGGGTACTTCAAATTTTATTTCTGCTTTATGAAAATCTGGGAAAGTATATTTAAAGTAAATATTTAAAGCATCAATATAAAGTGGCACCAAGAAACTCCCTTGGATTGAAAGGTCTCGAGGGTAAAGGAAATGTGAACTTCTCTAGGCAGCATCCACTCCGTTCCTCAAATAGGGCAGCACTGAAAACAAGCACTTGCTGATGATGTCAACTGGATAATGTTGTCTCTGGAATGGAACCTCTTATCTAACAGCAGCAGGAAGATTGTGGGTAAGCAGAAATGTCCTAAGAAACTCTTACAGAGATCATGAATAAGTATTAGGTTCTAAGGGGGACTTGAAATAAAATGGAGAATTGGGTTCTTCAGGGTAAACCTGGTTATGATTCTGTCAAAGAGGCAAGTAAGTCAAGGTAAACAGCCCAAGAAACTGGAAATTTGTTCAGTTCTACATCTGAATACCTGTTATATAACCTGAAAATGGCTTGAATCTCAGCAGTAAATGCGTAACATAAATTCGACCCCTGTTTGTAATAGTCTAATTTGAATTTTTTAAAATAAGTGAATCGGATTAGCAAAAATAAGTCAACAATAGTAATGGACAGGGTTTGTGTCTGTGCATGATTAGCTTTAAAATGACAATGTTGTGTCTTAATTCAGCCGCCTTGAAACATGTAGGCATTGACCTAATTTCTGCCTCGCCAAGAGGAAGACACTTTACACGCAGAGCACATAGGCCAGAGTTACCAGTGCTGTTCCCTCAGCAAATAACTTGGCCTCAGAAGCAAATCTTCTTCATTTCTCCTCTATCAGCAAAAAAAAAAAAAAAAAAAAAAAAAAAAAAAAAAAATGGACAACAGAAAAGTAGAGAATCTTTTTTCTATTAGCTTTAAGTTGCATATTGAAGAATACTTTTAAAATAGCTTTTTTGGCAGGTATAAAAGAGAAGGAGAGAATGGTTCAATGAAAACTTCATCTAGGAGAAATTTGACAATTTAATGGAGTGTGTCTATATTTTTAAATTCTCTAGACCACACTGTAAATAATCTCCTTTCCTTCTGCCTAACTCTTCACCCTGGCCAAGTTTCTGAGAACTGAGACAACTTGATATGCGATAAGAAGCCAGAAACTTGTGTCAGGGCATCTAAAAATATTTTTTTCGGGTAAGTGTAATATGTGTTCTAAAAATATAGTTCAATAGGCAAACATGGAGGAAGGCAATGTCTCCTGAGCATGTGCTCCTGGCTATCAACCTGGCTGTCCTCTGGTTTTGCCATAAGAGCAGCGTCCTATAGTCACAAAGATGGCCTTCCTAAAGTGGGTCCCAGAGTACTGAGGCTGAAATTCTAGCTTTTCTGTCATTATGCTTACCCTAGACACAACTTATATTCCTGCTCTGGGCTAAGTAAAAGGTAAATTGTCCCCAGGCTTACTAGTACACGGCTAAAGCAAAGACCTAAAAGCTACCCTGTGGTAGTCTGAATGGCCTCCCTGGAACCCATGAATGCTACCTTATATGGGAGGAGGGTGTTACTTTGCAGATATGATTTGATTAAATATCTTGAGATGATAGTGTAGACCAGTGATGGCGAACCTTTTGAGCTCGGCGTGTCAGCATTTTGAAAAACCCTAACTTAACTCTGGTTCCGTGTCACATATAGAAATTTTTTGATATTTGCAACCATAGTAAAACAAAGACTTATATTTTTGATATTTATATACTTAAATGCCATTTAACAAAGAAAAATCAACCAAAAAAATGAGTTCGCGTATCACCTCTGACACGCGTGTCATAGGTTCGCCATCACTGGTGTAGACCCTAACTGCAATCACACTGATCCTTCTAAGAAAGAATAGGGTGAGAATAGGAAGATTTCACACAGACAGTAGAGACAACGAATGTTACCACCAAGAGTCATTGGAATAATGCAGATACAAGTCAAGCAATGCCAGCAGCCACCATAAGCTGGAAGAAACGAGGAATGGATTCTCCCCAAATGCTCTAGGAGTGAGGCCCTGCTTACCCCTGATTTTGGCCCAGTGATTCTGATTTTGGACATCTGGACTCCAGAACTCTGGAAGAATATAGTTCTGTTGTTTGAGTCACCAACTTTGTAGTAATTTGTTACAGTAGCAATAGGAAACTGATATAGCTTTTTATTTATTAATGCCAACCTGTCTTTGTAGAGCTGGTCCATCAGTACATTATTAGCATTTACATCCATGTAAAGCAATATACATCAATGTAACTGGTCTCAATTTTCTACCGTGTGAGAGAGTTAAGTAATGTGAGTTACATGACCCACGTGTGCTTTTCTATGGATTTCTCTGTACATTTTATGTACAGAGCCTCATAAAATTTGAGAGCTTCTGGATTATTTTATTTTGTATTTTTTCAGCTTTTTTTTTTTTTTAAATATATTTTATTGATTTTTTACAGAGAGGAAGTGAGAGAGATAGAGAGTTAGAAACATCGATCAGCTGCCTCCTGCACGCCCCCTACTGGGGATGTGCCCGCAACCCAGGTACATGCCCTTGACCGGAATCGAACCTGGGACCTTTCAGTCCGCAGGCAGACGCTCTATCCACTGAGCCAAACCGGTTTCGGCTTTTTTCAGCTTTTAAATAAGTAAATAAATGCCAAAACGAGGCTGAAAAAAATCAGACCATAGTTTGTAAAGTGGACAACAAATGCATCTGGGCTGCCTGTCAATACTTTAACCAATTAAGCAGAGGCAGGGTTAAAATGTATATGAGTGTTTTATTTTCCAGCATTGCCAGCAGGTCATCCAAAAAAGTCTTCTTTACTCCACCCTCCCCCCACCCCACATAAGCCAGCTGGTAGAAGGACAAAGATCACATGGGGAAGTAGGCAAAAGGAATAAGAATGGGTATAATTGTTATAAGTTACAGGTAAGGCAGGCTGGGGGTTGCAAAGAGTAGGTGCCTCAGGGACTCCATAGTTTCAGCAACTCCATAGTGATAGGCAATTCTCAGATGCAGAGAATGGAACACATTTCAAGGTTAACTCCCAGGTCCCAGGGCAGACAACTCCCAGCCAGGTAAGAATGTCTTCCCTTTCTTTTCTTTTCTTTTCTTTTCTTTTCTTTTCTTTTCTTTTCTTTTCTTTTCTTTTCTTTTCTTTTCTTTCTTTCTTTCTTTCCTCTTTCTTTCTTTCTTTCTTTCTTTCTTTTCTTCCTTCCTTCCCTTCTTTCTCCTTTCTTTCTTTCTTTCTTTCTTTCTTTCTTTCTTTCTTTCTTTCTTTCTTTCTTTCTTCCTTTCTTCCTTTCTCTCTCTCTCTCTCTCTCTCTCTCTCTCTCTCTCTCTCTCTCTCTCTTCCTCTCTTTTCTTTTAAAATATGTTTTTATTCATCTTTTTTTAAGAGAGATAGAGGAAAGTGAGGGGGATAGAGAGATAGAAACATCAATGAGAGAGAAACATCATCAATCGATGGCTGCCTCCTGCATGCCCCCAACTAGGGATCAAGTCCTGCAACCCAGGCATGTGCTCTGACCTGCAGTTGAACTGTGACCTCCTGGTTCCCAGGTTGACACTCAACCACTGGCCAGGCAGCATGTGCTTTCTTTAATCAGAACAAAACAATCACCATTAACAGAGCATGATTAATATTTCTTCTAACTCTAGCTAGTTCCCACAATTCTATTTCTCCTTTCTGCCCCTAACAGTTTAAATGTTATAATTAGCTGGCTAATGGTTAGCAGAAGGAATACTGTCCATATAGCTTCATTTAGAGATAAGAGCAAATGTTTAAATATGGGGACTGTGGTAGACAGAATGCTGCAACCCCCAGACCCTCTTTAAGCAGAACTTGTTTCTGGAAGCTGCTGGAACCAGCAAGTGGTGTCCAGCTGCCAACTCCTTCAGAATTTGCCTCTACTGCAAAGAGCTACCTCATTCAAGGTCATTCCTTTCCTGGGCAAGTCCTTACCTTGTTCTTGTGTTAAGCAGGGGTAAGTAAGGCTTGACTGGATCATTGGGAAATAACTGATGGGCTGTGTATCTGTGTATGCTCCAACAGTCCCTCAGGTGGTGACTGAGGTTTTGATAGGCCTGCACCACAGTTCTATTTCTCCCTCAGCCCAATCCTGCTTCTGTGCTCTTCTTTTCACAGGCATCCATAAGAATAATCTGCATGTCGTGCTCTGTCTGCTTCTGAAAAGCCCACCCTGTGACAGGACCCTTCATGAATGTGAGGCCCAGATCACCAACATCCTTGAGTTCCACAATTTCCTGAAATCATTCTTTCTCCTTGTGATTTCTGCACTGGGATTGCACATTTCTGTCCAGTTCAAATCAAGAATGATTCCCGAGAGCCAGGAGCCTCTGCCATCTGTTCTACATATTCTGGACTTATCTGAACCACTGTTCAGGAGCAAGGATGTCAAAATTTTCCCCACACCCTACTTTCTTTCGTGTTTATCTAACTGAGTGATAAATTAAAGTTTCTAACTTGAACACCAACAATGCACTTGGCACTGATCTATTGTTCCAGGGAAACAGTGGTATATGCTGTAATAACACAGCCCAAATTGTAGCATGTGATGTACTTCAGGTCAACATTTACATACACCTTCTGGGAAAGGTAAAATGAGTTGATTAGGCTTGATGTAAAGCAAATAAGGAGTGGTGGGGTCTGTGGCATCTTATAGAGAGCATACCAATCCAAGGAGATTAGCCCACTACCTTAACCTGGTGATCAAACTATGTGTTACCAATTAGGGCAACAGATATCATGTGCCTCCACATGTACTGTAACATAAAGTCTGCCTCATAACCTCTGAATTATTTTTGCCCCAAATATTTAATCAAGTCTTTAAACCAATGTGAGAGGATGGCAGCGTAGGTAAACATGGTACTTGCCACCTCTCAAAACCACATCAAAATTTACAGTTAAAATACAGAACAATCATCATTCAGAACCACCTAAAATCTAGAACAGAAGTCCTACAGCAGCCCGACCTGGTTCATAGTTTAGCCTCACCTGGGCACCTCTAAGCTCATAAGTAGCAGCCATCGAAGATTGCTTTGTAGCTCATGCTGGGTGGCCCCGGGGCAGGGCACAGGCAGAGGCTGACTTTGCACCTCCCAGGAGGCCCCAGAACTAGTGTATCCGGTGTTCAACTTCAGCCATGCCAGATTACAACCCTACCACCTCCACAAGTGACACACTTAAGGGATAAACCTGGTTAGCACCAAAGCCCCACTGAAGCAAGTCCTGCTCCATAGGGTCAACTCCTGCACAGCAGCTCTTCCATTGTCATTGCAGCCAATGCTCACAACCAATTCCTCCCAGTGATGCCAACATCAATCAAGGCTCAGCTACAATAGGCAGTGCACACAGCTCACTCAGGGGCACACCTGGAGTGTCCAAGCTCAGGTGACTGGGAGGCTGAGCCACTGGTCCCTATAGGACACCTACGATACAAGATGACTACCAAGTCTGGGAGACATAGCAGATCTACCTAATATACAGAGACAAACACAGGGAAGCAGCCAAAATGTGGAGACAAAGAAACATGTCACAAATGAAAGAACAGGAGAAATATCCAGAAAAAAAAACTAAATAAAATGGAAATAAGAAAACTCCAAGAGTTTTGATACAAAGTTCAATACAATGATTATAAGGATGCTCAAGGACCTTACTGAGAACTTCAAGGAACTTAGTGAGAATATTAACAACATAAAAAAGAACCAGTCAAAAATGAAGGATACATAACTGAAATTAAGAATAACTTACAGGCAATCAACAGTAGAGTAGATGATGCTGAGAATCAAATCGGTGATTTGGAATATAAGGAAGCAAAAAATACCCAATCAGAAGAGCAAAAAGAAAAAATAATTCCAAAAATATGAAGATAGTGTAAGGAACCTCTGGGACAACTTTAAGTGTAACAACATTCACATTATTGATATGCCAGAAGAAGAAGAAGGTAAGCAAGAAATTGAAAACAATAATAACAGAAAACCTCCTTACCTGGTGAAAGAAATAGACATACAAGTCCAGGAAGCATAGAAAGTCCCAAACAAGATGAACCCAAAAAGGCCCACACCAAGACACATCATAATTAAAATGCCAAAGGTTAAAGACAAAGAGAGAATCTTAAAAGAAGGAAGAGAAAAGCAGTTAGTTACCTACAAGGGAATACCTGTAGGATTGTCAGCTGATTTCTCAACAGAAACTTTGCAGGCCAGAAGGAAGTGGCAAGAAATATTCAAAATTATGAAAAGCAAGGACCTACAACCAAGCAAAGCTATCATTCAGAATTAAAGGTCAGATAAAGAGCTTCCCAAACAAGGAAAAACTAAAAGAGTTCATCACCACCAAACCAGTATTACATGAAATGTTAAAGAATCTTCTTTAAGAAGAAAAAAAAAGTTCAAAATATGAGCCATAAAATGGCAATAAATATTTATCTATCAACAATTGAATCTAAAAATCAAAATGAACCAAAAAGCAGAACAGAAACAGACTCATAGATACACAGAGGACATATTGATGGTTGCCAGATGGCAGGGAAGGTGGGGAATGGGTAAAAAAGGTGAAGGGACTTAGAAGTACAAATTAGTAGTTATAGTGTAGCCATGGCAGTGTACTTTATTGTATAAAGTACAATATAGGGAATATAGTCAGTAATATTCTAATAACTATGTAAAATGTCAGATGGGTATGAGATTTTTTGGGAGGATCATTTAATAAGTTTTATAATGTCTAATCACTAGGATATACACCTGAAATTAATATAATATTGTATGTCAACTGTCATTGAAAAAATGAAAAGTAATGACACACACAAAAAATGAAGCACCAACATGAGAGACTCATTGATTGGTTGCCTCCCACATGCTGGGGATGAACCTGCAACCCAGGTACGTGCCCTTGACTGGGAATCCAACCCAGGACCCTTTGGTGTGCAGGCTGATGATCCAATCTCTGAGCCACACCTGCCATGGCAGGAAAATCTTGTGTAAATTGTCAAAGATTGACGATATCCAGATTCCAAAATATTCAAGTGGAAAAATATTGGCAACCCCTTAAGGGCCCTGGAAGCTAGCATTTGTGCATTATTTTTCCAACTAACTAGGGGCTATCAAAGCCAAGTAAATGGTTTACAGGGGAGATGCCTTAAAATAACAGTAAGATGAATTCATTTCAAAATATTTGGATGTGAAAATATGCTGTGGGGCAGTCAAGGCCCAACGTCATTATTGATAGAACCTAAGCATCAGAAAGTAAAGGTCTGTTCTGTGTTAGACTACATGAAATGACTGGCTCAGGAACCTTAGGAAGCAAACATTTCTACATCTCCTCTCTCCATCCTCCCTCTGTACAGATGGAAAGACTTAACACCAACACCAGCAGCTTCCAGCCTCCTCCCTCACTTTTAATAGCTCCTGCATCCTGAAGCCTAAAGCTTACACTTTCTAAGAAAATCCATATTCCCTCAGTTCAGAAGAGAAAAGCAGTGAGCAAATAAAGTCACTTTGTTTCTTCAAAAGCTTTCAAAAAAGAATAATAAGCACAAAGAATAATAAACACATAAATTTAATTGGTGAGCATACAATGCAATAGTATACAGATGATGTATTATAGAATTGTATGCCTGAAACATACATAATGTTATTAACCAATGCCGTCCCAATAAATTTAATTGCATTATTAAAAATTTTAAAAAAATCAAGCCTTTAGATTTGAATTCCAGTCCACAAAACAACTGACCATCTCAACAAGATAGTGTCATAGAAGAAAAGGGAAGATGGGGGAGCCTGAGTAAAAGTAAAAGTAGAGTAAAAGTGACTAATGTGACATAACCAAATGCAACCCCGGTGTTTTTATTGGATCTTGGCTTGAAAAGAAAGTGAATGTAGAAAACGTTTCGGGGACACTGTGGAAACTTGAATGTGGACCAAGAAAAGAGGACATTAGGAAATTACAACTGAAATTGTTTTCAGTGTGATAATAATGTTGCAGTTATGTAGGAAACTGTCCTTATTTTTTAAAAAATGTATGCTAACGTATTCAGAGAAAAGGTAATATATCCACTTTAAGATGGTTCAGCAAAAATTTAAATGCATAGATATAAGTACTTACTTATATAATAAACTAGGGGTCCGGTGCACGAAATTCGTGCACTGGGTGTGGGGGGGAGGTGGGGGGAGTGTCCCTCAGCCCAGCCTGCCCCCTCTCACATACTGGGAGCCCTCAGGCGTTGACCCCCATCACCCTCCAATCGCAGGATCGGCCCCTTGCCCAGGCCTGACGCCTCTGGCCTAGGCGTCCGGCCCGGGCAGCGGGGACCCACAGTTGCAGCGGCCCCGCGATCGTGGGCTCTGCTTTAGGCCCAAGCAAGGGACCCCTAGCTCCCGGGACTGCCAACTTCGACCGTGCCCAGCTCCCATCGCTGGCTCCACCCCTACTTCCTGCTATCACTGGCCAGGGCGGCAAAGGCACCTGATTCTCTGATCATGGCTGGGGGGCAGGGCAAAGGCGGCCCCAGGGCCGCCTTTGCCCTGCCCCCCAGCTCTTAGCTCCCCCCTGGGTTTCCGATCACTGTCAGTGGCAGGGGGCTTCTTCCTGCTTTCCCTTTCGCCTCCCTGCATTGTGCCTACATATGCAAATTAACTGCCATCTTGTTGACAGTTAACTGCCAATCTTAGTTGGCAGTTAACTGCCAATCTTAGTTGGCAGTTAACTGCCAATCTTAGTTGGCAGTTAATTTGCATATAGCCCTGATTAGCCAATGAAAAGGGTATCGTCGTACGCCAATTACCATTTTTCTCTTTTATTAGTGTTGATATAGCAAAATATTAATATTTGTTGGATGGGGAGTAAGTGAATAGATGCTTTTGTCTATTTTTCCATAAGCCTTAAGATTTTCATATTCAAAATCTTTAGAAAAAATAAAAGGGAAGTCTTTATGCTGCTTTTGTCCATTATTGTCATGAGTGAATTAGGCTTACTGTTACTAGATACTCTGAATTTTAAAATAAAATTTTATTTATTAAAATTTTTAAAATGGCAATCTGAACTTTGTATATAAAATACCTTTTCAACTTAAGAAAATATTAACACTCAAATTTAAAAACAAATAAAACCAGCAACAACAAAAAAACACCTCTGCCGGCCTGTTATAATGCATTGGGATGCTGACGCTGACCCATAGGCCTCTAATTTCCTGTCTCTGATTTAGATCATTTGCACCTTAACCCTTTTCTTTTACACCTTGGGTCTCTCCCTCTCCCCTTGATTTTCTTCTTTTTGAAAGTGATATCTAGCTAAGTTGGTCCTTGCTCGCTCTTGCTTTTCTTTTTTCCCAACTGGCCTCTGCCACTTTGCAGTTTCACTGAGCAGTTGGTGGATAATGTGAGAATTAATCAGGCAATGGATTTCTCTGGAGTATCCGATGAATTAGCAAACTGAGAATTGTTTAATAATTATCCTAGGGCACTAAACATTATCCTAATGATCTAAAATAGTTATTAAACCTCCCCACTTCAGATTATTAAATTGCAACATCTGTCTTCAGGAAGCATGTCTATCGCATGTAATATTTGCCAAACATTTACAACTGCTTTTAGTTATATCTCAGACCCTATGATAGGGTTATAGTTTTTCCTCATTTAATGGCTGAAAACAGTAGGCCAGGAGTCTTAAAGGTAACTTCAGTCCTCCGTATGAGGAGGTATTAGACCTAGGCAAGCTTCCTGGATGACAGGCTGCTGCTTATCCAACTGTGCCACGTTCTCTCTAGCTCTTGTTTGCTTTATTAGCTAATTACCAGGCTGCATATTCAACCCAGGTTCCAACTATATTAAGGGCTATTTACTAGCTAAAATCAATACCCTTTCGATTAGACACCTGGTGTGGCTTTTGGTAACTAAGCATTATTTGGGCTTCACTGCTTTTACTCCTTCAGGGAGATGGGAAAGGGCTTTGTTTTGATTTTTTACACTTAGTGGCTACTGTTCTTAGCGGTAGGAGATAAAGGGCAGTGGAGGCTCGCTCTGCCATGGCAGAGACTACGGACAAACACATAATAGTTACTGCACAAGGAAAGGGACAAAGGAAAATAGCATGACCAATAGTGATTTTACTAGTTTAAAGATCTTTTTCAATGAAAGAAATCTCTGTGAATATTTTTCTGGTGTGCCTGGCACTACTAGTATATTAGCCCTAAAAATGAAAAGATGAATGAAATACATATTCCAACGTTGTCAAGTTGAGAGGAACAACTTTGAAACAATTTCTGTAAAAGAATGGAAAGAACAAAAAGTAGATGCAGAACTGGGTTTACATAGCGTGGTAAAGGGAATGATTCATTCTTTTTGGAAAGACAAATGCCAAGGAGGCTTTTTTATTCTTGATGGTGGTGAAACCAACCCAAAAAGCCCTTGGTGATGTAGGTATCTCATTACAGAAATAATCCATATTCATTTTGGAAGCATGAAAACATATAGACAAAAAAGAGAAAAATATCTCTGTCATCCCACCACTCAGATCACAATTAACCACTGTTAATAACTTGCTACAAACATTATAAGAATGTTTTATACTATATAGTCACAACTTTTTAAAGTATTAAAAGCCAGAAGAATATGTGAAGACATTGGGCTTTGAATCACATTGTTCAAAACAGGTCTTACCACTTACTATCTTCCTGACCAGGCAATCTGCTTAATCTCTCTGAGCATCTGTTTTTTCATCTATAATATATGGGTATTGGTAGTTACCTTAGTGGAGTGTTGTAAAGATAAATGATTTAATAGAAGTACAATTCTTAGTGAACAACCCTGGGCAGTAGAAATCACTTAACAGCTTCATTTATCCAACAAATGTTTATTAAGAGCCCTTTGTACTAAGAATTTAGCCAACATCAGTGAACTAAATATATTTATTTTAAATATTATAATTACTAATATAATGTTCTGCAAGTCTTTTCATTTAACATAATATCAAGAATACCTTTCCATGACAATAAACATAGATTGGCATCCTCATTTTTACTGATTGCACAGCATTTCAAGGAGGAGATATACCATAGTTTATTCAACCAATTGCCTATACAAAGGACCTACAAAGATGGCTTCCAATTTGTATTATAGATAACATTGCTTTAAATATCTTTGTATTTCTTGTTCAATTGATTTTTTAAAAATATATTTTATTGATTTTTTACAGAGA
Organism: Myotis daubentonii; assembly: GCF_963259705.1. Taxonomy (NCBI): domain Eukaryota; kingdom Metazoa; phylum Chordata; class Mammalia; order Chiroptera; family Vespertilionidae; genus Myotis; species Myotis daubentonii. Next base: position 59,023,978 of record NC_081846.1, read on the forward strand.
GGAAGGGAGAGAGATAGAGAGTTAGAAACATCGATGAGAGAGAAACATCGATCAGCTGCCTCCTGCACACCTCCCACTGGGGATGTGCCCGCAACCCAGGTACATGCCCTTGACCGGAATCGAACCTGGGACCTTTCAGTCCGCAGGCCAACGCTCTATCCACTGAGCCAAACCGGTTTCGGCTCAATTGATTTTTTAGGATATATTTTTTAGTGGAATTATTGAATCAAAGATGATGAACATTAAAAAAAAAAATTAACACCTGTTACTAGCTTGCCCAAGGAAAGCTTTCAGTGGAAGGTGTAGCAGAGCTGGGTGTTGCAGAATAAGAGGTTTAGGGAAGAGAGTAAAGAAATAAAATGGAGTCACTCTGGTCAAGCTGCTAAATTATTAAAAACAAGCAGGTGGAGGCATAAGGAAACAATTCTATTCTTGCTTTAACTAGTCTGGAACTTAAACTTTTTATTTTTTAAGCAATATTTTGGGTTTTTTTAAAATATGTTTTTATTTATTTTAGAGAGAAATGGAGAGAAAGGGAGAGAGAGAAACATTGATTGGTTGCCTCCCATACCATTCCAACTGGAGATCAAACCCACAACCTTGGTATGTACCCTGACTGGGAATCGAACTTGTGACCTTTCGGTTCACAGGATGACTGGAACTTAAACTTTTGAACATTCAGTTGTGCACCAGTGCTAGAATGTACCTAAATTCTATAGACAAACCTCTGAAGGACTTAAGAAAGAATGTTCATGTGTTGGAGATGTATATGAGAGTGGTCAAAACTTGGTTTACAGTTGTATGTAAAACAGATTATTCTTATATTATTATTTATTAATTACTGTATTTTCCATACAAACAACTGTAAACCTGCTCTTGCTCACCCTGTATAACTCTTACAGATAACCACTTGTCATGCTTAAGAAAGAATATTTCATTATCCAAGCCACCTGGCATCCATTATCCAGACCACCTGGCATCTGGGAGATTACCATCCTGAGCCAATCTGTGGGCTAAGAACTGACTTTTTCAAATGCGTGCTTTTCACTGTAAAACCTCTCAAACTTTTCTTTCTCCTTTGTAACACTGGGTATTGCCCACCTGTGTTTGTGATTTGCAAATCCTAAGACCCTTGAATAAATCTTTGTCATTTACTTTTAGCCAAAGCCTCCTGACTCTTTTGAGCTCAGTATGAGGTTGGGGGAGGAAAACATGAACAGGAAAGAGTTCCTTATCCTCAGGTTGCTCAGAGGTGAGGTCATACTCTAAAGCAGCAATTTTCAACCATTTTCATCTCATGGCACACAGAAACTAATTACTAAAATGCAGCGGTACACCAAAAATAGGTTTTTTACTGATCTGACAAAAAAAAGGTATAATTTTGATTCAATCACACTGGACGGCTATTGTTGGGTTGGCTATTGGACATTTTTTTATTTGACAATCTAAGGGAAAAAAAGGTCAGTGCCCCCGACTAAATAGTCAGGCATTGCATGTTCTAAAAATTATTACACCACACAGGTGTGCCTCTTGTGGTACACCCGTGTACCATGCCACACTGGCTGAAAATCACTGTTCTAAAGCAAGGCATCTTTGGCTTGGGGCTAATAAGATTTTAAGGACCAATGATTTTAAAAGATAACTTGTCTGGTAATCTATGCTATAGGGTATAAAGAATAAGAGTTGGGTTTTTTTTCCCCTTTCAACTCTCAAGAATACTGTAAGTAGTTGGAGCACTTTTGAAATGCTAGCATGCACATTTCCATGACCCACATCATCAGACAGAATTTTCAAGAAAGGCAAACCACTGTTACCTCCTAGCCCACTCTGCCAATACCTACTCAAGAACCTCTTTCTGCTCTCATGAAAAGTACAGATGACAGGCTGCTTGATGCAAAGTTGTTGTTGTTGTTTTATATTAAATGTATGTAAAAATAACCTAGAGCACTTGTTTTAAAATGTTTGAGTCTAGCCCAGCCAGTGTGGCTCAGTGGTTGAGCATTGACCTATGAACCAGGAGGTCATGGTTAGATTCCCAGTCAGAGCACATGCCCTGTGGCAAGCTGGATCCCCAGTGTGGGGTGCAGGAGGCAACTGATCAATGATATTCTCTCATCATTGATGGTTCCATCTCTTTTCCCCTCTCCCTTCCCCTCTAAAATCAATAAAAATCTATTTTTAAAAAGTGCTTGAGTCTAGGAGTAAAGGGTACCTACACAGATTTTGCCTCTGTAAAAACAGGTTGGGGATGAAGGATCTGCATTCTAATGAGCATCCTCAGCTAATTGGTATGTAGGTAGTCCTCAGGCGACACCATGCTGAACAGGCTGCACAGTGTTGAACAACTCTGCTATAGACCTTTGCTACTCAAAGAGCTGTTCCTGTGTAAGCAGCAAAAGCATCACATGTATGCTGATTAGAAATGCAGAATCTCAGACCTTACCTTAGACCTGCTATACAGAATTGGCACATTAACAAGTTTCCTGGATGATTTATATGTAGATTAAAATGTGATAAACCCTGGTCTATAGGACAGCTGTCAGTAAATAATCTGGGAGTAGATCCAACACACAAAAAAATTCCCATGAAAAGTAGAAATCCCATCCATTTGGTTTTGGGGGACCTAGAATTCAGATAATACTGGACACTGGGAAGATGCAGCAAGAAGCCTTGTATCTCAAAATTGTTTCCAGTTTCAATTGAGTAACTTGGGTGAAAGAAGAAAAAAATCCCAGAAGGGTAAACCTGTGGTATATATAAATATTCTAGGAAAAGTAATGGGAAAACATGAGGTCCAAATGGTCTATTAATAGTCCCCTAGTTATCCCCTTCTGCTTATATATCAATTTCTAACTCTTTTCTAGGTATAAATGACTTTATGGGTAGTTGTAGCAAAAAAGACGGAAATAGCTTGAAGTATGATCAATAAATACTTAATGAAATAACATTGGTTTTGGTTTTATTTTTCTTGTCAGTTTCTATTGACCAACCTTTTAAATTGTAAAATTATGCAGCTGGAACTAAAAGTAAATAGTGGCAATGATGGAGTTTTTATTTAGCATGACTAGTTGATATTTTAAAAGGTGCAAACTTGGGCCCTACCTGGTTTGGCTCAGTGGATAGAGCATCAGCCTGTGGACTAAAGAGTCCGGGTTCGATTCAGGTCAAGGGCATATGCCCAGGTTTCAGGCTCCATCCCCAGTGGGGGGCATGCAGGAGGCAGCCAATCAATGATTCCCTCTCATCATTGATGTTTCTATCTCTCTCTCTCCCTCTCCCTTCCTCTCTGAAATCAATAAAAATATATAGTTAAAAATAAATAAAATGTGCAAACTTCATAGAATACATCCTATTGAGTGACAAATTTTATTGCATTAGTCTTTTTAGAAATCTGGCTAAGGATTTCTAAATCTGGCTAAAGATTTCCATCTTGTAATCAAATGTGAACATTTGTTAGGATGTCAAAAGTTTCATTAAATAGTTCAGTAATTATTTCAGATCATTATAGTGGAATTTACAATAAACCCAAAGGGAAAATTTATGTTGGATCAAGTAACAATTTTGTGTCCCACAATTCCTTATGTTTCAAATACACTTACAGAAATTTTTCAAAGTTTGTTAGAACTTAAAAAAATGCAATGTAAATTTAGTTGTCCTTATTCTCTATATTTTATTTTAGATAAGCAGTGGTTGGTTTTTATTAACAAAAGCAAAAAAGACACAGAAATAGCCATAGAGCACTTACAAGTTTTTGATTGGTATTCATCAATGTTTATTTCACTATAAGAATACTTAGGTATATGCATAACTCGTGGACACAGACAATGGGGTGGTGAGGGCCTGTGGGGAGGGGAGGAGCAGGCTGGAAGAGGTCAATGGGAAAAAAGAGGGGACTTATGTAATAATCTCAACAATAAAGATAAAAATAAATAAAATTATGTCAAGTGGGTAATGGGGAAATGCTGGGGTCCAACCCCAGCAGGTCCAGGGGTCCCCAAAGGTGTAGACAGAGTCAGCGAAGAAGGAAGGACACAGAGACAGTGTTCAGTTGATCAGCAGCCTAGCCAGGATCTCCAGCCAAGTTCTGGTCTGGATCTTCAGAGAGGTTCTGCTTAGGATCTCCAGCCAGGTTCTGTGTCCATATTCTCTTGCTAGGTTCTCCAGCCAGGTTCTGTCCAGGTTCTCCAGCCAGGTTCAGTCACCAGGTTCTAGTCAGGTTCTCTTGCCATATTTCTGTAGTCAGGTTCAGTACAGGATCTTTTGCCATGTTCTCTCCAGCGAAGTTCTTCTGTCTGTAGGTTCTGTGTAGGTTCTGTCTTCTGAGTTCTGACTTCTAAGTTATGTCTCTTGCTGTCTTGTTACATCTGTATTTATACCAGTTGATTCAATCCTATCAATCTCTATTACAAAGGTTAGGGCGTTTCTTATCTCCATTCCAGGGAGTAAAGATTATGCAGCTTAAGCATGATTGTTTGTAGTTAAAGTGATTAATTACCCGCCTGGCACTTAGTTAAGGGGTTTTATTCCCTCCCTAACTTCAGGGGAAAATCCCTACCTGGGGATTCAGCCTTTCTAGGAGAGGTGACCTTGGTTAAAACACAGCGCCAAGAAGGTGAGCAAACATATTAAGAACCGTATGCCATATATGCCAGGTCCCTTGAAACAGCAAGGATTGACCGGCTCCCGGCAGGAAAAATAACTTAGGCAAAATCTAAGAAGATGATAGGGGACCGATCTCCCTTTCTGGTAATGCAAATTCAACAACATTCTGTTTCTTCAAACTTGTTCTTGTTGATGATAAGTCAGATAATGAAGATAAAAGACAAAAGAGGGGGGCCTGGCATGGTGAATCCATCGGTTGAAGCGTTGTCCCATAAGTTTTCAGATTCTATCCTGGGTCAAGGCAAGTATATGAAAGAACCAATCGATGTTTCTCTCTCTCTTTCCCTTTTTTTCTCTCTCACATCAATAAAAAGCATATCCTTGGGTGAGGATTTTAAAAAAAGACAAAAGAGATCAAGAAAAAGAGAAAACCAAAAGGGAATTTCTGAGGAGTTTTAGGTCCCTTAGATATATAAATTTAACGCCAACAATAACAACAAGAAAAAAAATTGGAATGCTGATTCTTTTTTTTTTTTAAATGAAAAGAAATGCTATCTCTTTATGAAACTAAGCTCCATGACCTGCCATAATACTTCACAGTCCATTTGACTGGTCAGAGAAAAAGGGCTTTGTAGGAATCTTGTTTGCCATTTTATGGTTCATGGTATAATATTTCTCAAACTTTTAATATTTTTAGATGTTTTGTACTGGCCTCAACCTGGTACCACTGTAATTAGCTAGTTATCTATACTAATAATAGAGGAATATGCAGATTGTCCAGGACTCTGTCACAGAAACGACAGGCTGCGTGGGGTGACAAGGCTGGGAAGGGGGTTAGTGAGAGACGACCAAACTATTGAACAGCGGGCTATGTGGGGAGACCATACTGGCAGGGGGAGCAGTTGGGGTAACCAGGTCGGCAGGGGGTGGGCAGTGAGGGGCGACCAGGCTGGTGGGGGGGGCAGTTAGGGGCGACCAGATGGGGGGGGGGGCAGTTAGGGGCAGCCAGGCCAGCAGGCAGGTAAGCTGTTAGGAGCCAGCAGTCCCGGATTATGAGAGGGATGTCCTGGATTGGAGAGGTTGGAGGCTGGGCTGAGGGCACCCCCCCCCCCTCATGCACAAATTTTGTGCACCAGGCTTCTAGTTGATAATAGGAAAAAAGCAAAGGGAAGGCCAGACATTATAAGCATGGTCACCTGGGCAGCTTCACCAGGAAATTGCAATTTCATACTCCCTCAGGGAACCACCAGTCTATTCCCTGCAGATCACTAGGGGAAGAGACGGGACAAAGGGTAAGATGGGCATATGTGCAATAAATTGGGGTGACATAAAGAAAATACTGCCTGTCAGTGTAGCCTGGGGAATCATGGGTTGGCCAGAGTAGATGGAGCAACTGCAAGTGTATGAAATCTTAGAAGGTCAAAATTCACAAAGGAATTCTCTCTCTCTTGTTGCTCTTGCTTCGCTCCTGCTTTTTTGCATTTGCTGGTTCCTTGACAAATGTGGCCCTAGAAGCTGCATGGCCATGGCCATGTGGACCCTACGCCATGGACTGCAGCTGGGAACACAAGCTAACCTAGCCAGATGCTGGCCTGGACTGTGCAAGAATGAAGCAGAAACTCTGAGAATGGCTTTAACCCTCGCGCTGCTGAAGACAAAAGTGATATGAGATTTTGGGACTGGAACATGTGGTTCCAGTCGGAGTCAAAGAATGAAACCACAGATGGAAGATGGTATAGCAAAGGTGGGAATTTATTGAGGAACAGGCACAGACTCCCACATGGGGAGGGGGAAAGAGTCCCACCCAGTCCCTTCTTCCACAGTTTATAAAGGCTGCAAGTCCCTGTATCCTGATATCCCCTCTGATTAGCCACTATCCCCCTTTTGATTTGGTCACTATAGCAACTCCTGAGCTCAAAGGTCAAACCTCATAGGGGACATGTGAGGCCCTCCTTCTTAGTTTGTAAGTATAGGCCTTTTGCTACTCCTGGTTTCCTTGTCTTATGGAAACGTAACCTTTGTAGCTCTGTAGCCCTGTGTTTCTTCCATGGACCTCCTTAATTTTTCTAAACCTGCTTTTTTTCACCCCTAAAAATTCCTATTTCAAAAGGGGACTTTTTCCTTGGCTTGATGGAGGGAAATGGAACCTTGGAAACTCGGGGGGTTAATTCCAATCAAGTAAATACCACTAATTCTCCTGAGCAGGTCTCAGAAAATTCCTTTTCTTGTGACATCACAATAAGTTCACTTTCACCAGCAACAGTTGGGGACACGGGAGAGCACCCCACCTATCACAAACCCATCAGCCCCAGATGTTACTCCAGACCAGATCTCTGGACTGCCATTACAATCCCTTGGATGATGAAAATGAAAAAAGACTCAAGCTGCTGAACACCCTACTCCCTAGCTTTGAATCTTCTATTGAATCCTCAAGGCTGAAAATCAGCTTGCGGATCAAGGTAGAGGAAGTGATGGGGAAAATAAGACAATTTGGGGGGGGGGGGGGGCTAGCAATCTGAATCTGTGCCAGTAACCTAATGTACATTCTTTTTTTTTTTTTTTTTAAATATATTTTATTGATTTTTTACAGAGAGGAAAGGAGAGAGACAGAGAGTCAGAAACATCGATCAGCTGCCTCCTGCACACCCCCCACTGGGGATGTGCCCGCAACCAGGGCACATGCCCCTGACCAGAATCGAACCTGGGACCCTTCAGTCCGCAGGCCAACGCTCCATCCGCTGAGCCAAACCGGTCCCGGCAATGTACATTCTTGATAGCCTATAATTAAGTCACTCCCCCTTTCTCCACAATCTGGTCTTGCAAGACCCGTTTACCTAAGGCAGTGGTTCTCAACCTTCCTAATGCCGTGACCCTTTAATACAGTTCCTCATGTTGTGGTGACCCCCAATTTCATTATTACAAGTTGAACATAATTAAAGCATAGTGATTAATCATAAAAACAATATGTAATTATATATGTGTGTTCCGATGGTCTTAAGAGACCCCTGTGAAAGGGTCGTTCGACCCCCAAAGGGGTCGCGACCCACAGGTTGAGAACCGCTGGACTAGAAGGTGGGATCCTGAGGTTTCCTGGGCTCACTCTTTGTTGATGAATTTAGCACATAGCAGGAATTTAAAGCACAGGAAGAGAATACAAAGAGCCCACAGGGTCAGTTCTTGAAATCAACCAAGATCTCTGATACAAAGGAGCCTCAGTTGGGGAAGGTGACCTGGCTCTTTATCTAGTCAATGGCTAGCAATGAGTTTATTCCAGATAACCATCTTTGAAGGATGCCTCTTTGAAAGGACAATCAAAAGCTTAAGTCAAATTTGCATTACAAAAGGAAAAACAAACAAATGTCAGGGGTTTACAGAACTCTCTCACTATTTTTGCTTCCTTTGTTATTAACATTTTTCTTCAAACCAATTTACTTTTTAATGTAACTTACTTTTTTAAGTAATTTACTTTTAATCTAACATTTTCCTAAGAAATAAGTCCCACAAGTTAAACATTAATATAAACAAATTACAATAAATTAAAACTTTTAAAGTGTGCACATGCCACCTAAAAGCATCTCATCAACTTACAGTGTTTGGCAAACCCTGACATAATAGGTGCTCAATAAATATTTGGTAAGATGAGGAATAAATCCTAACTTATTTTTAGCATCTTATGTAGGAACTTGAATACACAAGATACAAATGGGAAATCGTTGTCTACTTATAAGATTTTGGCCTAACTCATTAAATCAACCATAATTTTATTGTAAGGCATATGTTTAATTTTATGCAGTCTCACAGTGTACCTAAGTACTTATTAATAAAATAATATTTTGTAACTTTTCAGTGATCCTTTTTTATTGCTCTTTCATCTTGCAAGGAATTAGATCAAAGAGAAAACAGGAAGTGGTCCAAAGCCAGATTCTACTGAGTAAATTTGATTAATTCACCCTCCAATGAATACTTACTGGGTATGAGGCATTATGCTAGTTTCTGAAAATGCAAAGAAAAATAAGACTTAATCCTTCAATGTGCTTCAAATATTATGAGGAAACCAGGCAGTTATACAGATAAATATAACTCAGGGTGAGAGCCATTTCAAGAGATGTGTATCAGTGACACAGCAGTGAGTGACGGACAGTGACTGAGGACAGCCAAGTTGAGGTTTCAGTGGAGTCAGGTTGTAGCTAAGCTCCAGGACCTGGCACCTTTATAGACACTCAAGAATCATTTTTAGCCCTGGCTGGTGTGACTCGGTTGGGAGTCCTCCAATGCACCAAAATGTTGCCGGTTTGATTTCAAGTCAAGGCACATGCCCAGGTAGGGGGTGTGCAGGAGGCGGCTGATGTCCTGCTCTCACATTGTTGTTTCGCTCTCTAAAATTCAATTTAAAATCTGCAAAAAAAAAAAAAAAGAGAATAACTTTTAAAATAATGCATAAGTGAAGGAATAGAGTCAGATGTTAATTACTTGGATAAACAGAAAAAAATCAGTCCAGAGCTAACCTGTCCAGTATGTCAGGCAAATGAGTTTAGGATAAAATGATATGAAGCATGGCAAGATATAGAAATATTTTCATTTAATTTTGAACCATGAATTCTGACACATTTGTTTAAGTAATATATATATATAAATTTTTTCCAGTGTGATTTCAAAGGTTGATTTATTTCAATTCTTATACAAGTGAGGTTTTGGGAGAAAATGTAAGGTGAGGTAGAAGACCTGTGTCCTACGCCAACTGTGTTAGTAACAGGCCACTTGTTCTTAGTCAAACAACAGCCTATCTGAGACTGATTTTTTTTTTTAGCTTTGGTGGCATCCAACTCCTGATTCTGGTTGCAAAATATATTCAGAGTTCAACAACTTCTCAGCATCATCACTACTACCATCTTGGTTTCAGCCTCCATCATCTTTTGCATGGGTTATTAAACTTTTAATTTGACTCATTGCTTTCTTTCTTGCCCCTGCCTTTCCTCTAATTAAAATATTTGAATGGCTTCCCTTATCATTCAGAGCCAAAGCCCTGGTCCTAACCAAGGCCATCACCTACCCACCTATCTCCCTTATCTTATCAACTATCACATTTCCCTCCTTCATTCCACTGCTGTTTTTTAAAAAAACAATACCTTCCAGCCTGGCTGGTGTGTTCAGTGGTTGAGCAATGACCCATGCACCAAGAGGTCAGTGGTTTGATTCCCAGTCAAGACACATGCCCGGGTTTTGGGCTCGGTTCCCATGAGGGGGCGTGCAGAGGGAGGAGGCTATCACTTTGTCCCTTCCTCTCTCTCTAAAATCAATAACTAGCCGTAACCAGTTTGGCTCAGTGGATAGAGCATCAGCCTGCAGACTGAAAGGTCCCAGGTTTGATTCCGGTCAAGGGCATGTACCTTGGTTGAGGGCACATCTTCAGTAGGGAGTGTGCAGGAGGCAGCTGATCGATGTTTCTTTCTCATCGATGTTTCTAACTTATCTCTCTCCCTTCCGTAAAAAATCAATAAAATATATTAAAAAAATAAATTTAAAAAAATGAATAACTACATCTATATGTATAAAAGCCTAAGCAACCAAACAACGGAACAACCAAATGACCGAATGACCTGTCGACCAGTTGCTATGATGTACACGGACTACCAGGGGGCAGATGCTCAATGCAGGAGCTGCTGCCTCTTGGTGGTCAGTGCACTCCCACAGCCAACCTCCCACAGCTGGCTAGCCAACCTTCCATGGTCCCTCCCCCAGCTGGCCAACCTCCTGTGGCCCCTCCCCCAGGCCAGCTGGTCCCCCCAATCGGCCCTGATCACCCACCAGGCCGAGCGACCCCACCCATGTATGAATTCATGCACCAGGCCTCTAGTTAACAATAAAACACAAATAGCTCTAGCTTGTTTGGCTCCGTCTGTAGAGTGTCGGCCTGTGGACTGAAGGGCCCCAGGTTCGACTCATGTCAAGGGCACATCCCCAGGTTGCAGGCTGGATCCCCATTAGGGGGCTTGCAGGAGACAGCTGATTTATGATTCTCTCTCATCACTGATGCTTCAATCTCTCTCTCTCCTTTCCTCTCTGAAATCAGTAAAAATATATTATTTAAAAAAATAAAACACAAACAAACAACACCTCCCACCTTTTCTGTGGTAATTTTCCTCTGCAGCACTGTTCACTGTAAACATTTTGTCTTATTTTTGTGTGTCTTGTTGATCTGCCCACATTAGACTGTTAGTGCCACAGGACAGGATTTCTGTCTGTTTTGTTCATGTGACTCAAAGAGTGCCTGGCATATACAAATACTCCAAAACTATTTAATGAGCAACTAAAATAATTAATGAAAAGCAAAAAGTTTGGATTAGACTTCCTTCTTATTCTACACTAGAGGCCCAGTGCACAGATTCGTGCAGCAGTGGGGTCCCTCAGCCTGGCCTGCAGGGATTGGGCCAAAACCGACTCTCTGACATCCCCCAAGGGGTCCTGGATTGTGAGAGGGCACAGGCCAGGCCGAGGGACCCCACTGGTGCATGATCGGGGCTGGGAGGGACCGTGGTTGGGCTTCAGGGCATGTCTGGCCCGTCTCACTGAGTCCCAATTGGCCGGACCCCAGCAGCAAGCTAAACTACCAGTCAGAGCATCTTCCCCCTGGTGGTCAATGCATGTCATAGTGACTGGTCGAATGGTCAAACTGTCAGACACTTATCATATTAGGCTTTTATTATATAGGATGTGTCATTATAGTGTCTAAAAGATGGAGGAAATAGGAGCATGAATTATAACAATATAATAGCTGAGTCAGTTAGATATTATAATAACTATATTTTTCTAACCCTCAGTAATACCTTTAGTCCTTATGTAACAACATATTGATCTCTTCTGGGACTGTCACTGGTATTTAGAATATATATGGAGAAACTGGTGACATTCCCCATTTTTAATGCAAGTGTCATTGGAATCACAATAATTCAAAAAGTAAGTAGTCATTAAAGTCATGCTAATACTAAACAATATAATTACCTTTGAAAAATTTTTCAGATCTCATTCACTTTGAATGTTAAGAGTTGATTCCTTTTTTAAAAAATATATATTTTTATTGATTTCAGAGAGGAAAAGAGAGATAGAAACGTCAGTAATGAGAGAGAATCATTGATCAGCTGCCTTCTGCACACCCCCTACTGGGGATCGAGCCCACAACCCAGGCATGTGCCCTTGACCAGAATCGAACCTGGGACCCTTCAGTCTACAGGCCAACACTCTATCCACTGAGCCAAACCAGCTAGGGCTTGATTCCTTTTTTAAATAAAGTTCACCAATAATATGATGCTACTAAAGCCATTAAAATGTCACAGAACTGCAGAGCTAGAAAATACCTTGAGATAATTTGGTTCACATCTTTTCCATAAAGCATGTGAATATCTAAGCTATTTCTTAGGATAGAAACACATTTATATACTAGCATATCTGTAAGAAGCATTATGAATACTTTCAGACAATAGAGCTGTGCTTTAAATTTTAATATGAATGCTTGACCTCACATTGATTTTCTCTCCTGCCTCAGCACTGTTATTACAGAAATGTTGGGTTTAACTTTCAGTTTCTGTAAAATCTGAAGAATAAAAAAAAAAAGGTAAGTAGTAAACTGTTGGTCTTTTATGTTAAAAAAAACAATTAGTGTGCTTTAAAACATCAGTTCTAAAAGCAGTTTTATTTAGAACACTAAGAGGAAAATAGATCAATATGTTCTCTGTAATTGTATTACAAATTTTTAATATAAGTGACAGCAAGAATGACATAAAGATCCTGTCCTTCAATTATAAGGATAATCAAACTTTGTCTCCAAGTGATTTGGGCATCTGAATCAAAACTTTTAAATTTAACATTGCAAATTATTTAAGCAGACGAGACTGGATTTTTGGAACAAACTCAATCCAATTGAATACTTTCCGCTGATTCACTAATTGTGTTAAGTATATAAATCTACATTCTCCATACTCCCATTGAAGAACTTAGAATTAAAACACACACACACACACACACACACACACACACACACAAACCTGTGTTAGTTCTGCCTCTTTAAAATAATAGCTATTTTTTTCTAATCCTCAGTTTGCACACTATTAAAACAAGGAAATATTACTATCAGGCAGAGTTTTTGCAAAGCAAAATGCCTATGACAGTACTTTGTAACCATAAGTATACTATAATATAAAGGACCATCATGATTATTAATTTTGACATTACTTCTACCAAAATAGCCCCAAACAGTCTAAGAAAAGATTATGAAATATTGATAAAATAAAGAACTGCTATTTTTGCTAACTTAGTAAAAATATATTTTGGCTACTACAGGGGTTGGCAAAAGTAGGTCTCCAGTTGTGAGTACACAAAGCACAATTTATTCTTGTATTTTAATTTATTAACTAGAGGCCCGGTGCACAAAATTTGTGCATGGAGGGGGGTTCCCTCAACCCAGCCTGCACCCTCTCCAATCCAACATCTCTTTTTCAATCTGGGACCACTGGCTCCTAACCGCTCACTTGCCTGCCTGCCTGATCACCCCTAACTGCCTCTGCCTCCTGCCTGATCATCCCTAACTGCTCCCCTGCAAGCCCCACACTGGCGATTGAGCTGGATTGAGCTGGATTGAGCCAGATTGAGCCTGCAACCAAGTCATGTGTCCTGACGGGGAATCAAACTGTGACCTCCTGGTTCATAGGTTGATGCTCAACCACTAAGTCACACTGACTGGGCACTGCATATAGTATTTTTAAGAAACCAGTCTTTGTTCATCTTGAATTAAGAACAAAGTAATTACTACCCAAAACCAGAACACTTCTACTTAACAGATGAAAATAGTAGGGTTTAAGTGACTTGCTTAAGATCCTTCAAAAAGGCTGAGACCGGTTTGGCTCACTGGATAGAGCGTTGGCCTGCGGACTGAAAGGTCCCGGGTTCGATTCCGGTCAAGGGCATGTACCTGGGTTGCGGGCACATCCCCAGTGGGAGATGTGCAGGAGGCAGCTGATTGATGTTTCTCTCTCATCGATGTTTCTAGCTCTCTATCTCTCTCCCTTCCTCTCTGTAAAAAATCAATAAAATATATTAAAAAAAAAAAAAAAAAAAAGATCCTTCAAAAAGTAAGTAGAAGGTTGGTGTTCTGACTCCAGAGTTTATACATTTGACAACTGGCCTATACATCATAACAAATTTACTCTGATTTGCGCAACTTTCCAGTCATATTAAGTTCTGTATATTAAATAATGTAGCAGTGAACATTTCTAGCAGTTTTTCCTTTAGCACCAAGTAGCTAGAAGACATCAAGTTAGTAAGATGTCTTCTACTCTGACCTTAAGAATCATCAAAACTGAAGTTGTTCCTCAGAAAGGTAAGAAATTCTAAATATAATTGCCATATTCTGACTCCATGACCCTAAAGTATAGAATCAAGACATCTACACTAATAAAAGAGAAACATGGTAATTGGTGTACGACCGCTACCCTTTTCATTGGCTAATCAGCGAGATATGCAAATTAACTGTCAGCCAAGATGGCGGCCGGCAGCCAGGCAGCTTGAAACTAACAGGAGGCTTGCTTGCCTCAGTGACGGAGGAAACCAACGTTCCCCGCCTGCCTTGCTGGCCTCTGAGCCAGCAGTTTAAGAAACATTGTAACAAATACCTCCGGACTTCAGCCAGCAGATTGGCAACATTGTAAGCAAAGGCCAGAAACCTACTTTCAGCCGGAGGCCTAAGAGCTGGAGCCAAGCCTCAAGGTAAAGCTGGCCCAGAATAAATTTAAAAAAAAAGAAAAAAAGGAGCGGTTGGGAACTTCAGTCACTCCCAGCCTGATAACAGCCCTCAGCCCCTCACCCAGACTGGCCAGGCACCCCAGTGGGGACCCCCACGCTGATCCAGGACACCCTTCAGAGCAAACCAGCCGGCCCCACCCATGCACCAGGCCTCTATCCTATATAGTAAAAGGGTAATATGCCTCCTGGCACCGTGATCAGCGTGACTGGGGGCAGCGCCCAAACCCCCTGATTGCCCTGCGGCTCTGTGTGTGACAGGGTGCGGCGCCCCAACCCCCCCCCCCCCACAGGCCCTGCTCTGTGTGTGATGGGGTAGAGCCATAACCTCCCCATCGGCCCTGCCCCGAGTGTGAGAGTGGCGGCGCCCCAACCCCCTGATCGGCGCTGCTCTGTGGGTGATAGAGGGCAGTGCCCCAACCCCCTGATGGGCCCTGCTCTGTGTGTGACAGGGGGTGGAGCCACAACCTCCCCATTGACCCTGCCTTGAGTGTGACAGGGGACGGTGCCCCAACCCCCCAATTGGCCCTACCCTGAGCGTGACTGAGGGTGGCATCACAACCTCCCAATCTGCCCTGTTCTGTGCATGACGGGGCGGTGCCCCAACTCCCCAATCGGCCCTGCTCTGAGCCCGACCAGGGGCTGCACCGAGGGATTGGGCCTGCCCTCTGCCACCCAGGAGCAGGCCTAAGCCAGCAGGTCGTTATCTCCCGAGGGGTCCCAGACTGTGAGAGGGCACAGGCCAGGCTGAGGGACCCCCCTGAGTGCACAAATTTTTGTGCACCGGGCCTCTAGTATAAAAATAACATTTAAAATTTAAATCATTGATAAGAATTCTTCTTATGGAATTCTTCATAAGCTTCAAGAAATATGCCTGGCCAGAAAAATATGTTGGGTGAAAAGCCAACCACACTCAGATATTAAGTAGTTTCATTGACTCAGTGTAGCATCCTGAGTGAAAGTGCTTGCTCAAGTCAGTTGAGAACACTGGTAACCACCCAAAGATTCCGCTAGCAGTGTTGAGTAGCAAAGACGTAGGCTTTATCAGTCCACCTTAGGAAGTACTGCAGACAGTTGTGTGAAACCACTGTGGCATGGTATAATGATTAAGAGTACAGGATCTAGTCAATGCTACCAAGGTTTAAATCCCATCCCCATCTCTAGCTCTGTGAGCTTAGGCAAGCCATTTACCTGGCTCAGTTTTTTCCTTGGTAAAATGGACAGACAACTGTACTTACCTCATAGGGTTGCTGTGAGAAGTAAATGGGCTAATGCATATAAAGTTCTTCCATAGTGTCTGAAACATAATCAGCTTAGCTCAATAAATGTTAGCTATTAATAATAATAAATGAGAATCAATATTGTAAAATCTGCTTATAATCAGTATAAAAATGAGTAACATGGTTATAAGGACAAAGATATATAGAACTGAGAGAAGAAACTACATTCAGGGGTGGGCAAAAGTAAGTTTACAGTTGTTTGTATGGAAAATGATACAATAATCTAGACTAATAAAAGAGTAATATGCTAATTAGACCAGGTCGACTGGCCATCTTCCGGATGTCTGACTTCCTTCTGGACAAAGCCATGGTGGTGGGGGCTGAGGCAGAGGCAGTTAGGGGCAATCAAGCCAGCAGGAGAGGGCAGTTGGGGGCGAGATCAATTTGCTCTCTCATAGTGATGTTTCTCTCTCTCTTGTTCTCTCTCTCTGCCCCCACTTCCTCTTTGAAATCAATACAAATATATTAAAAAATACTATATGTAGTTTTCTTTATTTTCACCAACTCTGTTGTTTTTCTTCTACTACATAGATTCCATCTTAGAAGTGAGAAAAATCATATTAAATTGGAAATAATTAGCTTGTGTTAGACATCCGGTTAATTGACCAAATGGAATATTCCTTTCACCAGCACAATATCTTTTTTGGGTAAATATTGTACACGTATTATAGAGGAAAGAGGAAGAGTGAAGAGGTCTCTAAGTAACTAATAGCAGTATTAACCTTTTAAGCATAAACTGAAGATAAGATGGTCATGAGTGCTAAGGAGCAAAATAGACAAACAGTATATGACTTTGCAGTATAGCCCCTTGCAATAAAGGAGTGTAAATAAAAAATAAAACACATGTGTTAATGGTTCTTAGTGTTCAATCAAAACTAAATCTATAACTTTCTTTTTTTTTTAATTAAATCTTTATTGTTCAGATTATTACATTTGTTCCTCTTTTTTCCCCCCCCATAACTCCCCTCCTCCCAGTTCCCGCCCCATCCTCCGCCCTCACTCCCCACCCACTGTCCTCATCCATAGGTGCACGATTTTTGTCCAGTCTCTTCCCACATCTCCCACACCCCTTTCCCCCCCAAGAATAGTCAGTCCATTCCCTTTCTATGTCCCTGATTCTATTATAATCAACAGTTCATTCTGTTCATCAGATTATTTATTCACTTGATTCTTAGATTCACTTGTTGATAGATGCATATTTGTTGTTCATAATTTGTATCTTTACCTTTTTCTTCCTCTTCCTCTTCTTAAAGGATACCTTTCAGCATTTCATATAATCCTGGTTTGGTGGTGATGAACTCCTTTAGCTTTTCCTTATCTGTGAAGCTCTTTATCTGACCTTCAATTCTGAATGATAGCTTTGCTGGATAAAGTAATCTTGGTTGTAGGTTCTTGGTATTCATCACTTTGAATATTTCTTGCCACTCCCTTCTGGCCTGCAAAGTTTCTGTTGAGAAATCAGCTGACAGTCGTATGGGTATTCCCTTGTAGGTAACTGAGTTTCTTTCTCTTGCTGTTTTTAAGATTCTCTCTTTATCTTTTGCTCTTGGCATTTTAATGATGATGTGTCTTGGTGTGGTCCTCTTTGGATTCCTTTTGTTTGGGGTTCTCCGCGCTTCTTGGACCTGTAAGTCCATTTCTTTCACCAGGTGGGGGAAGTTTTCTGTCATTATTTCTTCAAATAGGTTTTCAATATCTTGCTCTCTCTCATCTTCTGGCAACCCTATAATTCTGATGTTGTTACGCTTGAAGCTGTCCCAGAGGCTCCTTACACTATCCTTGCATTTTTGGATTCTTTTTTCATTTTGCTTTTCCGGTTGGATGTTTTTTGCTTCCTCGCATTTCAAATCATTGACTTGATTCTTGCGCTCCTCTGGTCTGCTGTCGGGCATCTGTATAATATTCGTTATTTCATTCCGTGTATGCTTAATTTCTAGTTGGTTCCCCAATATAAGATCGAGGGTCTTATTAGTTTTCGTGTAGATCTCCTTAAGTTTATCGGCAGCTTCTAAACAGTTCTTGAGAGACCTTAAAAGTGTGGTTCTGAACTCTATATCTTCCATTGACAATTTTGTCCTGTTTCTTTGTCTCCGCATTTTGTTATGCTTCCTTGGTGCACCCCCTAGTGGTCTTTGTTCGCAGTCTTATAGTTAAATCTTGATTGTTGTAGCTAATTCCAGGGAGGGTTTGACCTCCAGGCCAAGTGGCTATGAGAATCAGCTGTGTCAGCAGTGAGAGAACTTCTGTCCTCTAGGGAGGTGCTAATCTAGCCTTTGCCTGAGGCTATCCGGCAAATGCCTCTGTGCAGGGCTTGGGCGGGGGGCGCGTCGCACAGGATCAACAGGGTGGGCCGGAGAGAGCAGTTATGGCGGCTCTCAGTCCTCTCCCCAGGGGCTCTGCCTCTCTGAGTCCCAGCACCCGCTGCAAAGCTCGGAGAGAAAGCTGCACTCGCTCTGACCGAAGCCAGACAGTCCCGCTTCTCCCGTTTGAGTCTGGATCCCTAGAGACTCGCCCGGATCTGGAGTTCAGAGTCTGCGACTCCCTCCCGATTGAAAACGCCAACCGCGCCCTCCACCGCCAGCCCGCTCCATGCACTCCGCACCTCAGAATTTGACTTCAGCACTGCGCCTCCTCTGAGTGTCCGTGTGCGTTTCTCTTTCCTCCTAGTTGTAGGACTTCCACTCAGCCAGCGTTCCTGTGGTTCTGGGTGATGTCCCTTCCGTTTTTTGGTTTCACTTTTGAAGTAGTTGTTCAAAGCAGCAAACTCTGGCGTTAACCTATGCCGCCATCTTGGTTCTCCCAGCTGTGTCTATAACTTTCTATTGAGATATCTTCCTTTCACAACTTCATTGCCAGGATAACTCAATCCTGGAAGGAAAAAGTTTAAGGCATTTACTAACAACTCAAAAGATGGATTTGTCCATTATGTTAGCATAGACAGAAAACCAAATTTGTGCAAAATGCTAAGGGGGCAGACAGTTGTAAAAAGCATTGCCCAGTGGCAACCAATGGGGATCCTCACGAGTGAGCTGAATTGAACCTACAGAGCTTTGGGTTAAAGGAGATAAATGCCCAGAAGAGGGAGTACCAAGAAGCAAGAAAGTTGGCAGTCATTTCCAAGAGCAAGTCCAGGGCCATAGGGAAGAGGAAACCACAGAATTCACACCCCTAAAAAGCCAAGATTTGGAAGAGGAAATGCTCTGGCTTGTCAGCGCCAGCAGAGTGGGCTCTGGGTGGGCAGGTTTGAACTCAGGGAAATGAGCCCGTTCTATGACCTACTACACTATAATGTTTCATGAGGACTCTGTAGTTGCAAATAGAAGATGTTTGGAAGAGAATTCACCTCTGGTCAAGGAGGCTTTGCTTGTTGCTTCACCATACATGGCACATTCCCAATGTTACCTAGAAACAATAGTCTGACCATCCAACAGATTTTAACATGTTAGAGGCAGCAAAAATGATCTCCTAAGCAAGGAGCAGAGGTGCTAGAACCAATTGTAATTTTATCAATGCTATTAACATATCAATGTGTTTCTGGGAAGGGTTAGGGATCCTTGGCTTAAAATTGAGAGGTACACTTTAGGGATGTGCAGCTCATCCAAGGCTGCGAAGGGGCTGGTCTGTGGACCTTATTCAATTTCTATGACAGGGATATATATACCCATTGTGAAGATGAAAACATTAAGTATTTTATAAACTGATGCCATTAAGCATTTGAATTTACAATAATTTCCCATATTGTAACTCCATGTTTACCAATTTCCACCAAATTACAGCCTCACTTCCTTTATACTTTGATGATAAAAAAAAAATGCTCTGGTCATGTATAAATGATAATGCTGATCAAGGAGAACAAAATAGTTTGAATTGGAAACCAAATAATTGCCATCTGGTTTGGCTCATTAACTAGAGTATCAGCCTGCAGACTGAAGGGTCCCAGGTTTGATTTCAGTCAAGAGCATGTACCTTGCTTGCAGGCTACTCCCTAGTCCCGGGCATGGTCCGGACTCATGCAGGAGGCAATCAATCAGTGTGTTTCTCTCACACTGATGTTTCTCTCTGTCTTTCCCTCTCTCTTTCACGCTCTCTAAAATTCGATGGATACCTTGGGTGAGGATTTTAAAAAAAGTAAATGCAATATTTGCATCTACATAGGGTATCTGTGGAGGGAAATACAAGAAACTGATGACAACCCCTGTCTTTAAGAAAGGGAACCCAGGAACAGGGTGGATGGGAACAAGACACACCTTTTACTGCATAGTCTTTAAAAAATTTTTTTTAATTTTCAATTACACTTGACATACAATATTATATTACTTCCAGGTGTACAAAATAGTGATTAGACATTTATATAATTTACGAAGTTATTCCCCCAATAATTCTAGTACCCACCTGACACTCTGCATAGTTATTACAGTATTATTTACTATATTAACTCTGTTGTAATTTACATTCCCATGACTATTTTATAACTACCAATTTGTACTTCTTAATCCTTTCCCCTTTTTCATCCATCTCCCAACTCCCCTCCTATCTCGTAACCATCAAAATTTTAACACATTTTCTTATACCTTTTGAATTTTGCTCCATATGCATGGGTTATTTGCAAAAACAAGCAAATATTAAAAGACCACATGACTTGTAAGGAAGAGGAGAGAGCCCTTGGAAAGGAGAGGATGGCCATTTCTGCAGTTAGGTGGTGGGTAGCCAAGGGGCACAGCTCAAGTGTTTAAATACATGCTGTGCCCAGTGATGGGTATCAAGAAAAGGAGAAAAGAAATTCACACCCACATTTCCTCCACCCTGAGGACTTTGTATGGGTTTAAAATTAAACCAATGCTTGAACCAGCAATAAAGGAATGATTGAATTTTCAAAAATTAAGGAACTAAGAAACAGAGAGAGAAAGGGAGAAGTGGGAAGGAGTAGGAGAGGGAGGAAGAATATTCAATTGGTAGCAGCATGCAGGATGGCAAAGGACATAAATCCGAGGTTTCCCAGGTAGCCTTGGGAGTGAGCAGGTAGGAGGGATGGGCATGTGGAGGACCAGTGAGCTTCAGTGCCGTTTTAATAGGGGAAACCAGCCTTGTCGTCTAGTTGAGACGTGCTGGAGAGCTAGGAAAGAGCAGTTCAGGAGCAGGATGAGTTTGCAGTGACAGCTTTCCAGGGAAAATGCTGCCTTCTCAACATCTACATGCATCCGAGCATTACACCTGGATTCTTCATTTCCAGGCCTTGGTCTGATCCTTAGGAAAGTAGGCCTTGGGGTACTACTTGTGATTCTAAAACAGAATAAGTAATGATTTAATTCCCAGCCAGTAAAGGGCAATCCAAATGACTGGCTCCACCATTTCCCCAGGGCTAGTTTGTAACCTGGGACAGAAATAAGCTGTGTGTATTAAATCAATACAATCGCTCACAAGTTAAAAAAAAAAAAAGTCATTGCTTTGGTGGCTGTGTATTATATGAACTATTTCTGTTTCTTCGTGGGTTGCTTTCTTCAGATGATATAAATCTGGCCACATTTGCACAGTGAGCCAGCAGCAATCAGGGACGAGTTGCCTTGACTGATATGACGCAACTTACAATTCCCTGCCTGCCCATTGGGCTGTCACAATGACCAGGTTTCCTAAATGAGACAATTGTGTGACATGTCATGGGACTCCCTGCTTTCTTCCTTTCCACCCACCTCACTGGGGCCGCTCCACAGAGCATGGGGTCACAGGAGACTAGGGAAGGTGTTAGTGTGTGCCACCCAGAGACACTGTTGGCCATCTTGTGGCCTTCCCTGCTTGACCATACCGATGACAAAACCACTGTTTGCCATAGCATCTAAGATGCGAAACAGAATTAATATAGAGAATATCTGTGAAATATAATAATACATGTACCTGTCATAATGTGTTTCTGAGATTTAGGAAAGGGGAGCAGGCTGTGCTGGCCTGAAGAAGCCATGACGCCGCACTCCTCTGTTTCTCTACCTCTGGCTCCTCCGCTCCTTCCACTCCCTAAAACAGATCTTCCCAAGGCTCTGTCCTCAGCTCTCTTCCTTTTCTGTGATTCCCTCCACCTCTGCATTCTTACCTTTCACTTCTGTGCAGTTTACTCCCAACTCCACCTCTGCAGCCTTATTTCTCCAGATCTTGATGTCAACTGCCCAGTAGGCATCTCCACCTACTCGGGTAGTATTTCCAAGAGTAAACACTTGACTCCGCCCGGTTCCTTCTAGTCCTTTCTCCTCCTGACTTCCTGACATTAAACCACTGTTCTCCCAGTCGCTTAGGCTAGATCCCTACATTCATTTTTCTTCCTCATTCTGCTTTGCCATAAACCTCATGCTAGAGTTCTCACCCTGGT
Organism: Myotis daubentonii; assembly: GCF_963259705.1. Taxonomy (NCBI): domain Eukaryota; kingdom Metazoa; phylum Chordata; class Mammalia; order Chiroptera; family Vespertilionidae; genus Myotis; species Myotis daubentonii. The sequence continues at coordinate 59,046,004 of NC_081846.1, forward strand.
TCAGGACCTCATTGCCTCTCCACTGCCCTTGAACTGCCTCCTGGGTGAATTTCTCTATTTTAAACTTTCACTTCTCTAACACGCTGATGGCCGTGTCACCTCTTCAAATGCTCCGATCCTTCTGTTGAGAAAATGTTCACTGGCTTCCCTCGCTACAGAATTAACATTATTTCAACAAATTTTTTTCAAGGGTTTTATTGTCCCTTTGTAATTCTACCATTGATGAATTTCTCTAAGATTTTCTTATACTTTCACATTTTCAGCTTTTGTCATTTTCAGCTTTTGTCACATTCTGGGGTAATGGGTGCTCTAAATTTACTGTTTGTGGTAAAATAGTTTCTCAATTTATGTTGTTCAGATGCAAGCAATATAAATGCTACTTAAACTAACTTTAAAAAATAAAGACAACTTACCAATATTATCTAAAGACAACCTACTGATTCACATAAAACAAAATCTAGAATTTGTTCCAGCCAGGCACGGCTGCTTAGGGGCTCAATGTCATATTAGAGATGGTTGCCATCTCAGCTACAAATTAAACCTGTTTGTTCACTCAGGTGAAAGAGAGTCTTTGCTTATAGCACTGGCAAGAAACTTTTGATAAAGATTTGATTGTCCCTGGTATGGTCACATATCCATTTCTAAATACAGTGGGGAGGGAAATATTTGGCTAGACCTATTTCACATTTCTACCATTGTGACAGAGAAAAACAGATTTGGGGGAAAGTTAGCCTTACCCAAATCTCAAGGTATTTATTCTCTACAGAATAGATTTGTCTAAGGCTTGTATAAGAAAGTGTGTGAACTGATGGACACACACACACACACACACACACACACACACACACACCCCTTGAATGATTTTGGCTACATGGAACAAAATGCCCAACTCCATGGGCTTGGACAATAAAGAGCTTTCATTATCTTACTTAATCAAAAGTCTGAAAAGAGAACATCCCAGGATAGTAACCTGGGACAGAAATAAGCTGTGTGTATGAAATCAATACAATTGCAGGGTCTCTTTCCATCTTTCTGTTGGGTCATCCCCAGTCAGTCAGTCTTCAAGTCACAAGATGTCTGGAGAGCTCCAAGCATACCTCATATGGCAGTGTTTCTAGCAGGAAAATAAGGCAGAAGAGATTTCCCATCCCTTCTCAGAAGCTCCTACTACCAGTAGCTGACTACACATCCCTCTCATTGACAGGAACTGTCAGAAACAATTGTTCCTGGGGTTAGGTAGAATGGTCCCAACTTTTAGTAAGAAAGAAAGAAAAATGACTTTTGGTAGGCAATTAATAATGTTTGCCATTACATCATATTTCTTATTTGATTCCTTCCACCTGTTTTAAAATTTTTTTTAATGTTTTATTTTATTTTTTTAATATATATATATATATATTATTGATTTTTTTTTTTACAGAGAGGAAGGGAGAGGGATAGAGAGTTAGAAAACGTCAATGAGAGAGAAACATCGACCAGCTGCCTCCTGCACACCCAGTACTGGGAATGTGCCCGCAACCAAGGTACATGCCCTTGACTGGAATTGAACCTGGGACCTTTCAGTCCACAGGCTGATGCTCTATGCACTGAGCCAAACCGGTCAGAGATGTTTTAAAATTTTGGTAGTGTTTCTCACATGGAGGGTTTTCTCTCATTTTTTTTTTACATTGTTATTTTATTTCCCATCATAATATTCTGGAGTTCAAAGGAACTTAGGTCATTTAGTTCAGGGCTTTTCAATTTTATTTATTTGTTTTTTTACTTCAGACGTGTAACCCATCAAACAAATGCAAATAAATGGGAGAGTATCAACATGAGCTGGTGGAGGCCTTGCCAGCCAAAGGCCCTGAGGCCCTTCTGGAAAGCTAGAGTCCTTCAGAATGCAATTCAAAAACCACAGTTCTCCTCCAGTTCTCTCATTTTAAAGAACTGAGGCTCGGAGAGGTAAAATGATTTGACCTTATTTTTTAACAGGTTATTTAGAATTATAGTCTAGATTTTCTGCTTTCCTAATCTCTTCATATCTCCTATGTTTTATAATCCTGTAATGTATTTGTCTTCAATATTTTTCTGTGTCCATATGCTAAAAAGTCCTTAAAAATAACTTTTAATAGAAGTTCTTACATTATTTCAGTAGCCTTTAATGATCTTTTCCTAACTCTACTATTCTTCATATATAATATCCCGAGTTAAATACAGTATTTCTGGTGCAAGTACTCAGTGATTTAGTCTGTGGTAGGCCAAACAGGGTGGTGGCTAAGCACCTAGATGTTAAATATGATACTACATGTGTTCCAATCTTTCCATGAGTCTCAGTTTCCTCATTTATTAAGTTGAAGTAATTATAATACTTACCTCGATGGATTAATGTCCATGGGTAATATACTTACATAGCCTAACCCATAGACACTGCTATATGGTTACTATTAATTTCTAATACTTTCCTCTCAAATCCTCCTTGGTCTTCAGTGATCTTGAAAATTGTTGGAAATTTTCTTCCCAGAGTTAAAGAGCTAATGATGCCTAAATCCAGAGCTTTCTATCTTATATTTAGCTTCATTTCCATAAATGCATTTTTTCACTTTACCTTCTCCTCCTCATCTATCTTCATTGTATGGTTTTCAATTTTTACTTTTCATGGGAACTAAGGTTAAAAGATCAGATTCATACGTTAATGTTGAAAAGTCATTTATAATGAAAGAAAGGGCAGTTTAAAGAATTAGGTTACTTGGCTAGAATCACCAATGCTTCAAAGTTCCCTGTTCACATCACAATTTATCCTTATAATTTGGTTCAGGATCCCAGTTCCCCTTCACTGTTTCCTTGTCCCTACACCAAATCCCTGACAAAGTTGGGGGGGGGGGGGCGAGTTATTTTAAATTATCTAAATATCTGGAAATAGAGATAGATAGTTGTGTAATTCTGTATATACATAACAACGTTTTAATTTGTCTCCTTCACCAAGAATAGCTTCAGAAGTATCTCCTCATAAAGTTCAACACAAATTAATGAGATTTTTTTTGTAAATGTTAATGTGTTCTCAATATTTTTGATAATTATTTAATTAAGCATTACATTGCTTTCTCTAACACTGAATATATAAATACTATATAATTACAGAAGAGGCTTTACTCATTTGGAAACATCTCTTTTAGGTGAATGTGGAAGTCATTAGCACCTGTGAGCATTGGTGGTTCAGTGGTAGAATTCTCGCCTGCCACGCGGGAGGCCCGGGTTCGATTCCCGGCCAATGCAACGTGTGCTTTTACTTTCATTTTCGCTTGCATGTCTTTAGGTGTTCAAAACACGTTCAGTAACGATACAAAACGTTTACCTTATGCAAATAAAGAAGTGAATCACGGCAAATTTCCAGTTTCACTTTTACTTTGAGAACCGAAACTGCTGTTTTACTAAGCTGCACTGGTATTCTGCCTCCCTTTTAGATTTTTACGTGGGGACGTCCTAAACCATGTGAGCAAAAGTTATGTATTGTGTCCTTGTAGGATATGAATAGGAGGGGAAAAGAAAAAAAAAAAAAAGACAATGGCTGTTTGGAGATGCCGGGGATTGAACCCGGGACCTCACACATGCGAAGCGCGCGCTCTACCACTGAGCTACATCCCCCAGCCCGCAGCTCCCCTTCTGGAATACACTTTCATTCATTCTCTTTCTTACTAGTCAAATTTCTGCACTAATTTCGCAAGTCTTCATTCTGGTGAGTGCTTCTGTAGCACATTTCTACCCTTTCCTGCTCCCGCGTTTAGCAGTTTTCCGTGATGTATCTGGACCCCGCGCAGCCAGCAGCGTGGGACGCAGCGAGGACCTCCCCCGCCTCTGTGCACTCTTGCCGGGCGCTGGGGTTTGGGTAAAGGGCAATCGGGCACCTGGCCCGCCACAGAACCCGCGGTCCACGCGGGAGGGTCGGAAGTCGGGGTGCCTCCAGGGACCCAGCATCCGGGTTGGCAGTGCCTCCTTGGTGCCTCAGGAGACCCGTTTCCGAAGCAGAGCGGTGGGGGACTTTCTGTGCGAACCCGAAAACCTGATGGCTTTATCTGTACAACCCCCGAAATAAGCCCTCATCCCCGGGAAAGGACGTGGTCACGCCACATCTCTACAAATTGGTGGCACGTGGGCGTTCCAGACAACTCTTGGAGATGAAAATGATTTCGCAACATGCTCTTCTTTTTCATGGGGCCTAAACGGAAAGAAAGAAAATGACACCGCTACCCTCTTTGTAGTTTAACTATATATAAATGATGATAGAGTCAGGGCGGGTGACTTGCTCAAAGTGGCTTTTTCTCTGTTTGATATTTACATCTTGGGCCCACCTGACTGGTTGATGTGATAGTAATGTAAGTCACTGAACACCTTTGAATTCCTCTGAAACTTCCCTAACCACCAATCGCACTCCCAGCCCCAAAGGAAGAAATTGCTCCTCTCCAGCTGATGGCCTGCTAGGTAAATAGCGTGAGCTGTTTACAGTTAGACGGCATGTGTTTGGCCCCTCCGGAAGCAGTTGGAATTGCTACCAGCCCCCACAAGAGAAGGATGGGTAGCAGAAGCCTCTGACACTCTCATGGGAAGGAGCTGGGTCAAGGAAACTTCAACCAGGGCTAAGATTGACCACAACAGGTAGCACCCTGGGGGCCTAGAATGTCCACTCCCTTAGTGGCAGCAGTCACCCCTTAGAAATGAAATGGTCACCAGGCCCAAAGCCAGAGCGGAAAAGCAGACGTTTCAAAAATCTGGGTAAACCACAAGCTTCATAATCAACTCCTAGATTCAAAATAAATGTTGCTGTGTTTGCTTATGGTCATTTAAACAAATAGTGGCTCCTAATCAGATTTTGTTTTTAACTAGAACAAACCACATGCTGAGCTAATAATACAATAATACAGAATGCTAAAAAAAAGAAGAAGAAGAAAGCCAGGTCATGGGACAGTCATTAAGGAGCTCCACTCCAAGCCAGAACATTTCCAAAGCAACCCCTGCATTCCATCGTGAGGCCCTAGGCTAGAACATGAACCTCAGTTGATTCTGGGGCAGAGCCATTTCTCCATCCCAAGGATTTCACCAGTGCAAATTACCACTGTAGTATTCAGTTAGTTGGAAAAGAAGCATGTTGCTCTGGTGACCTCACCTTGACGTCCTCTTTAGGATCCTTTCCTCATGTTGCGGCTAATTTGTCCATTAGTGAGGCCCTCCTCCCTTTCTGGGACTTCTTTCTCACAAAATTCGGAAATTTCAGAGCTGAAGCCAGAAAAGGCCCCCGTTAAATGCCCACGCCTCCTCTTCTACCAGTCCAAGGCCTATCTAGATGCATCTGATAAAGAAAATGAAGCCAAGTTCTAAAGCCAGCAGAGGATGTGAAGTTGGTTTACGGGACTGGCTTAATCGAAAAGAAAGACTCGGTGGGTTTTTTCAGCCTCGGTGGTTGATGGGAAAGATAAAACAGGAAGCCCAGTTTTGAATTAGGTGGTCTTTTCAGGAAAACTTGTTGGATTGCAGCTATTCAGTATGTGCATAAAACTGTCCCAGCTCTGCTCACAGGTGAAGAGAGGCTGACCAAATGTCCAACTTAACAGAATATTAAAAATTCCAGTTCTGATCATTGCTGGGGGAGTGAAGAGAGGGGAAAGGGGATTAAGAGGTACAGACTTCCAGTTATAAAATAACTGGGAAGGAGCAGGGGAGAGATTTGGTGTTAGGGGAGCTGGGTCAAGGTCACAGCATGGCGTTGTAAGGTCCAGCATAGGGAATAAAAACATCAAAATAACTATGTATGCTAACAGATGGTTACTAGACTTGTGATCACTTTGCAAGATATATAAATGTTGCATCAGTGTGTTGTACACCTGAAACTAATGTAATGCTAAGTCAATTATAATTAAAAATAAATTAATTTAAAAGTCCAGTTCTAGTTCTACCCTCCTCACATCTCTCTTGATTGGGGACAAATTTCCCCCATCGTCACTCTCTCTCTCTTTCTCACACACATTACGCACACACACTATTCACAACGATTGACCTTAGGCCCTCACTTTGAGGCAGGTAGCGTTTCTCTCTGGCACTGTTTCCACAGTACCTTCCCCATTCTTGCTTCGGCTCTTGGCACTCTTCGTCCAGCAGGCGTAGAGGATCTTTACATCAGAGCTGGCTCTGAGCTGGCATGCCTACTCGCAGTCCACGCAGTAGTTCCTACTCCGCACAGCACATTGGAATTACTGGCAGAGCCTTTAAAAATGCTGGTGCTTGTGTGAGCCCAACCCCAACCAATTAAGTCAGAAGCTCTAGGAGTGGGTCCAGGCATCAGTATCCATTTAAACGCCCTGTTTATTCCAAAGTGCCGCTAAGCTTGAGAGCCTCTGCTTGAAGACTATTTGCATGTCAACAAGAGATGGTTAGTGGTGGTTGCTAACTTACTGTGTTAATCATTTCGCAATATCTGCAGACATTAAATCATTATGCTGTACACCTCACCAATACAATGTTATATGTCAGTTATATCTCAGTTCAACCATTCATTAGAGACTCTACAAGGCACTAGGAAGGGGATAGGAGTGTAATCTGCACTTGGTGCCCTTGACGGGAATAAAGCCTGGAACTCTTCAGTCCCCCCGGCGGACGCTTTATCCACTGAGCCAAACCAGCTAGGGCAATTTGCAACACATTATTTTACTCTTTGGGTAATAACTACTAAGAATTCTTCATCACCACAGTTAATTATCATTAATATTAACCTGGGGGCCCCAAAAAAACTACTGGTTACATTTAATTCAGAGAAAATTAATAAACATTCCTCTTTTCAATAAGTACCCCAATGTGAAAAATTATAGTGATCATACTTTGCATTTAGAATTAGAAGTATTTATTGAACAGTAAGTTAGATCCTACTTGGAAAGATGAAAATTCTATAACATAGATTTTGCTTACAAATACGTGGAAACAGAAGGAGGTGCATATTTAAGATGGCATTTAAGGGAGATGTTACAAAAGCCCAAACTACTGGAAACTATCAATGACCAGTCAGTTTAAGAAAGGGTGTTTTAAGGCTGGAATGAACCAACTGTTAAATTAAAAAAAATAAATTAAAAAAAGGCTGGAAGGAGAAAAAATATCCATGTATATGGGGTATGTAAGATTTTTCCAAATTTAGACAACCTGTTCAACTATAGGAGTTTCTGTAGCCTTGTAGTACTGGCCCATTCACAAAAGCTACAAATATACACACTTTCTCATGGTGGTCTCTGACTGAGGTCTTATTTTGCAGCTAGCTGACCCCCTTGAGATTCGGTATTGTATTTTATTCTATATGAATTCCCATAGCACCAAGCACCCACTGAATTCTCAATAGACATACAATTAACACATCCTGACTTACATTTCAAGTGGGAAATTGGTAAAAATGTCTTTAAAGATAAATAGGCATAAGGGATTCTATTGGGGTGATGAAGATATTCTAAAATTGGATTATGGTGATGTTTTCACATCTCAGTAAAATTACCAAAAATTACTTAATTGTGCAGTTAAAATGGTTGAATTTTATATGTAAGTTATACCCCAATAAAGTCTTAAAGGGGGTATGTAAGGGAACAAAATGTGTTAATAATGAAATGGGATTAATGAGACAGTAAAATGTTACACATGCAAACTGCATAACTGATCTGGAAAAGAAAAAAGATGATACACGAAAGGAAAATTGGAAGATGAAAGACAATGATTTGTGAATGTAGAAGGAAAGAAGAAAATGGCTGTTAGGGAAACTACAGTTTCCAATAACTATTACAAGGGTAGAGAGAGCAAAGTATGCGTTGGGTGCTTAACTAAACACAGAGGAACACAGAGATAAATTGGAATCCAACCCGGTGAATTTTATAATGGAATTTTGCATGAAGTACCAAAGGAAGAAACAAACACCCAAGAACTTTTAACTTGCCCAAGTTCCTATAGATGAGATGTTGAAAGCAGAAGTCAAACCAAGTTTATCTCAGCCTTAAATCTGTACCCCTAGGCTGTATAATTAGCGTAAGTCTAAAGAAATCCTTTTTAAGAGGAGAAATAACAACAGACCCCACAGAAATAAAAAGGATTGTAAAAAAAAAAAAAATACTATGAACAACTCAACTCCAACAAACTAAACAACCTAGAGAAAATGGATATATTCCTAGAAAAATAAGACCTTCTAAAACTCAATCAAGAAGAATAAAAAAATCTCAAAAGGCTGATATCTAAGGAGGAAATTGAAGCAGTGATCAAAAAACTCCCAGCAAACAAAAGCTGGGAGCCAGATGGCTTCACAGGGGAGTTTTACCAAACATTCAAAGATGAGCTAAAACCTATCCTTCTCAGACTATTCCAAAAAATTCAAGAGGAAGGCGCACTTCCAAACTCTTTCTATGAAGCCAGCCTTACCCTAATCCCAAAACCAGATAAAGACACTACAAAGAAAGAGAATTACAGGCCAATATCCCTGATGAACATAGATGCTAAAATCCTCAACAATATTCTACCAAATCGGATTCAGCATTACATTAGAAAGATCATACACCATGACCAAGTGGGATTTATTCCAGGGATGCAAGGCTGGTACAATATCTGCAAAACAATAAATGTGACACATCACATAAACAGAGACAAAAATCACATAATCATATCAATTGATTCAGAAAAGATATTTGACAAAATTCAACACCCTTTCCTGATAACAACTCTCAGAAAAGTGGGAATAGATGGATCATACCTCAACACAATAAAAGCCTTAATGACAAACCTACAGACAACATCATGCTCAATGGGCAAAAACTAAAACCATTTCCCCTAAGAACAGGAACAAGACAGGGATGCCCACTTTCACTACTCCTGTTTGACATAGTACTGGAAGTGCTAACCATAGCAATCAGACAAGAAGAAGAAATAAAAGGCATCCAAATAGGAAAAGAAGAAGTAAAATTATCCTTATTCACAGATGATATGATATTGTACATAGAAAACCCTAAAGACTCCATTAAAAAAAACTACTAGAACTAATAAATGAATTTGTAAATGTACCAGGATACAAAATTAACACCCAGAAATCTATGGCTTTTTTAATACACCAATAATGAGCTCACAGAAAGATAAACTAAAAAAAAGAGAAAAAAATCCCATTTACCATTGTAACAAAAAAATAAGATACCTAGGAATAAATTTAACCAATGAGGTAAAGGACCTGTATTCAGAAAATTACAAGACATTGAAAAAATAGATAGAGGAAGACATAAACAAATGGAAGAATATACCATGTTCATGGATTGGCAGAATCAGCATCATTAAAATGTCCATACTACCCAAAGCAATCTATACAGATAGATTCAATGCAATCCCCATAAAATACCAATGGCTTAGACTTAGAACAAACTCTCCAAAAATTCATCTGGAATAAAAAGAGATCCTGATAGCCACACTATCTTGAGAACGAAGAACAAAGTTGGAGAGATCATAATACCAGATATCAAGCTATATTACCAAGCCACTGTTCTCAAAACTGCCTGGTACTGGCATAAGAACAGACATATAGACCAATGGCACAGAACAGAGAACCCAGAAATCTACCAAAGCCATTATGCTCAATTAATATTTGACAAAGGAGACAAGAGCATACAATGGAGTTAAGACAGTCTCTTCAGTAAATGGTGTTGGGAAAACTGGACAGATATATGCAAAAAAAAAAATGAAATTAGAACACCAACTTACACCATTCACAAAAATAAACTCAAAATGGATAAAGAACCATAAGACGGGAAACCATAAAAATCTTAGAAGAAACCATGGGCAGCAAAATAGCAGACATTTGTTGTAGCAATATCTTTACTAATACAGCTCCTAGGGCAATGGAAACTAAGGAGAAAATAAACAAATGTGACTACATCAAAATAAAAAGCTTGTGCACAGCAAAAGAAACAATCAACAGAACAATAAGAACGCCCACTGCATGGGAGAGCATATTTGCCAATGTTATCTCCGATAAGGGTTTAATCTCCAACATTTACAGGGAACTCATACAACTTAACAAAAGGAAGATAAACAATCCCATCAAAAATAGGCAAAGGACCTAAATAGACACTTTTCGAAAGAGGACATACAGAAGGCCAAGAGACATATGAAAACATGCTCACAGTCACTAATCATCTGAGAGATGCAAATCAAAACAACAATGAGGTATCATCTCACACCTGTCAGAATGGCTATCATCAACAAATCAACAAACGACAAGTGCTGGTGAGGATGCAGAGAAAAAGGAACACTCATGCACTGCTGGTGGGAATGCAGACTGGTGCAGCCACTGTGGATAACAGTATGGAGTTTCCTCAAAAAACTAAAAATGGAACTTCCATTTGACCCAGTGATACCACTTCTAAGAATATATCTCAAGAAAACAGAAACACCAAACAAAAAGGATATATGTACCCCTGTGTTCATAGCAGCACAATTTACAATAGCGAAGATCTGGAAACAGCCTAAGTGCCCATCAGGAAGATGAGTGGGTTAGAAACCTTCTACATCTACACATGGAATACAATGTTGTGGTAAAAAATAAGGAACTCTTACCATTTGCTACAGCATGGATGGACCTGGAGAGCATTATGCTAAGCGAAATAAACCAGTCAGAGAAAGATAAATATCACATGATCTCACTCATTAGTGGAACATAATGAAAAACATAAACTGATGAGCAAAAATAGAACCAGAGTCATAGAAGCAGCAAACAGACTGTCCAACCTTTGAGGGAAGGCGTGGGGTGAGGGGGTAAGAGATCAACTAAAAGGACTTGCATGCATGCATATGAGCATAACCAGTGGACACAGACTGGAGGGAGGGGGGAGGAGAGCATGTGCTGGGGTTTGGGGATGGCTGGGGAGAGGTCAGTGAGGGAAAAAGGAGACCTATGTAATACTTTTAACAATAAAGAATTTCAAAAAAAGAAAAAGAAATCCTTTTTAAACTTGTGCCAAAGGCTGCTGTTTGTCTCCATATCTGGTCTCCCTTCCATGATAATAGATCTTCTGACTTTCAGCTGCACACAGGCCACCAGAACAATGGCATTTCCAACCCTGCCAAGCAGGAGTGTGGAGAAAGAGGCACATCTCCTTCCTTTAGGACATATTCCCCCTCACATCCCATTGGCCAGACTTGCTCTTGTGACTAAATCTAGCTATGAAGTGAGGGTTGGAGAAAAGTGTGGGTTGGAAGTTAAAGAGGGAGGGCACACCTGGGTAGGTGGGCACAGCTTGGGTTCCAAGCAGCTGTGGAGCCACCAGCCCTAAGCTATCTGCATCTGGATTTTATGAGAAAGAAAGAAACTTTCTTCATGTTTCAGCCACTTTATTTAGAACCTCTCTTTTCCACAATAGAACCTAACTTCAATTGATAAAAAGAATTATTCTCTCATGGACAGAGTAAACACATAGACATATGTTACCTATTGGCCCAGCCATACTTTGATGAGCAGTATTGTCCATTTTACAACACCGGGCTAAGCTCTCTCGGCCCCGCCAGTGAAGTTGGGCTCAGACAGGCTGGATGGCAGCCAGTGATTTTCCTCTTCACCAACTCTAGGTAAAGAAAGGATAGAGAACTTTCTTGCTTAGTGATCACCAAAAGGGAAAGGGAGGAAAGGCAATTACAGCCTAAGGAGATACTCTTTCTCAATAGCTCCTCTGTGCTTTAACTATCCCTAACTGATTAGAAGCAAATTAAGAGGAAAAAGCAGCCATAACTTTTCCTTTGGATTCAGAGGGTTAGCTCCCAAAGATTGTACTTCATGCTGCTCCCCTCCAATTCTAAGCTTTTGTTATTATGTTACAAACTCCTTAAAAAGTGAGAAATAGATATAAATGTTAACTCGTATCCCAAATGCTCATATTTCTTGTCCATCTTGACTAACAAAGATGATGCCAACTATGATATTACCCTTATCCTCACTCAGGAAACTAGAGTTTCCCACTGATATACAAAAAGGGAAAAAGGATAATAACACCATTTATAGAAATATTGTGTGGAACCGCCAGAAAAAATGTTCATAGCTCCTAAAATATATTTGTGTATATTTGCATCTGTATAATGAAAATGTATAATACATATATGTTTTAAGAACTCTATACATTTTTATTAATATTAAAATTTCTAATATTGATTGACTAAATATTCACTAAATATTGATTAGAAATAGAGAATAAGAAGGAGTGTATAAGATGATTTCCAGTATTCTGACTTGAATAATTACATGCATGGTGGTATCATTCAATGCAACAGAAAACACTGGAGAGAGAGTGAGCTTTATAGGTGGCTATTATTTCTACCTTTATTTTATTCAGTTTGGGATGCATTTATCTCTACGAAGGGAGATCTTCAGTAGATACTCAGATGATAGATTTGGAGACAAGACTAGAGGTTTGGCATTGAAATGTGTATCTGAGAAACACGGGTGTAGAGAAAATAAAGTCATGGACTGGATGGGACTATTTAGGGAGAGAGCAGTGAATGAGACATGAAAAAACTAAAGGTCTAGCTTTGAGGAGCTCAAACATTTAAAGGCTGAGAGAGGAGAACGAAAAGAAACAGCCAGGGAGACAGGAGAAAAACCAGAAGAATAAGGTTTTAGGGATCCCAGTGGGAAAATAATGTTTCAAAGGGGAGGTGAGTTAAAATACTGGCACCTTGAGAAATCAAGTCACAGATCCAAGATGTAAAATGTCCATTAGTTTTAGCAACATGGAGGTTGCTAAAACCTTAATAAGTTATTTCACTACAAAATCAAATGTTGATTCTTCTAACACATGCTATGCAATTTTTAGTTATTCTCTATGAGAAGTTTTCCTATCTTCTAGTGAAAGAGCTATTTCATGCTCTCTACCTTTTAAAACCTACCTTAAAGAAATTATTTATTTGGAAACAAATTCATCTGAAAATTAGTGAGATCCAAGGAATCAAGAAAGCACACATACAAAAAAACAACAAAAAAGGCATTTTAAATCACAGGAGAATTTGCAAATAGAAAAGTTTTGTGTTGCTTTTTTCTGGTACTAAAAAAGATGACATTTATTCACTTACTTAGTGAATATCGATCAATCATCTACCAGATGCTAGGTGGAGTTGGGGACCAAAAAGTGACACAGGTAGTGCTGTCCCTGTTCTGACTGTCACCAGGGGAAGGCAGCGAAATATAAAGAAAGTATCAATTGTGCAATAAAGGATATGGTAGAGGAAATGAAAGATTTTCATATGAGCACACAGGGTGGACACATAATCCAGACCTAAGGGAAGGTTTCTGGGGAGACTTAAAGTATGAGCAGCAGTTAACCTATTGAGGATGAATGGGGACAAGGAGGATGAAGAAGAGCTTTCTAAGTAGAAGGAGCAGAATATGCAGTGATCTAGAATCCAAGAAGATCAAAGTAGCTTTAAGGGCCAAAAATAAATTTAGTGTGTGTGTGGAGGGGGGAGGGTGGGGAGAGGGGAGGTAGGGAGGTATGTGCTATATTATGGACTCTGAAAAGGAAGAGCTGAAGCTGGAAAGTAGGTGAGATCTAGTTGAAGCAGAGCCTTGTAAATATCATAAAAGCTTATAGATGCGAGAAACCATGCAGAGTCCTACGGAGGAAAACAACATGAAATTTTATTTTTAGAAAATCATTCTGGCTGTGGTATATAGAACATATGGGAGGGGGCCCCAACAGGAAACAACTGGAAGCGTTCTCCTGGCATTCGGCAAAGAATTAATGGGATTGGGCAAGAGACGGTGCTCTGTGGCTGCACTGTCCAATGTGGTAGCCGCTAGCCACACGTCTATTTAGATGTGGTTAATCTAAATTGAGAAGGCGAATGTCCCATTAATAACTTTTTAGCATGACTGCATATTGAAATAACATTTTTGAATACATTGGCTTAAATAAAGTAGATTGTTAAAATGAATTCCATTGTTTCTTCTTATTTTTTGTGTGGCGACTAGCAAATTTTAAAATGTCCACAGAGGGCTCACATTACTTTTCTGTTGGACAACACTGACTTACAGCCTTTGCATTTGAAATAGAGAGACCGGGATGCGTAAAGAAACGCCGAGGAAATGGACTTGGCAGAACTTGCATGTCAATCGGGTATAGGGGATACGAAGAAAGAAGGAATAAAAGATGCTTCTGATGAGGAACTAAGTGAACAACTGGTAGATTGAAGAGCTCCTACAGGTAATAAAGGCTTTTTTTGGGTTCTGCTTTTATTTTAAGATGGGAGATTCAGTATGTCTGAATGAAGATATAAAGGAGTCAGAAGAGAGGGAGGCATTAAAGACATGTGAAAAGTTCCTTAAGTGACTTCCTTGGGTACAAGGGAGATACACCTGCTTTATTGCTTCAAAAGAAAAGCAGGAAGGGATGAGTTGTGGATACTTGGTGATAGTAAATTCAAGATTTTCCCATGATGAAACCTTCTATGTTCTCTGCGAAGAAGAGAGTGCATCTATTTGGTCTCGTGGCCAAGCCATTATGTTTAAAGATTCGATAAAAGTGGAAAAACTAGAAAGAAGTTGGAAGAATTTCCAGGCAGCGTTGAGACCCAGATGAGGCTGGAAAAAGGAATGTAGAGAGCCCCCAGTCCAGCAGTGGAGCCCAAGGAAGGGGGTCCTATGATGAAAGGAAAACAAGGCCAGAAAATTTGGGAATGGACAAAGGTATGACTAAAGAGGCAAGCAGGAACTCTAAGATTTTCCTGAAAGGAAGTAGTGAGGAAAGGGTTGAACAGATGCTTGAAGAATTTTTTGAGGTCAAATGAGAATGAATTTTTTGAGATGTGATCAGTGGGATCTTTGGAATAAATATTTCAAAGACAGGAAAGATCAGAGTAATGACATAGCCCTGGAAGTGACTATCTAAAGTAGAATGGAGGCAATGGTTAATAAAGATGAGATGATCAAGGAATTGATAGGCTTGAGGTGTTCAAGGGAATATTAATTCACCTTAGAGGGATAGTGGGGTCTGGATAGAGCAGCCAGATGCATGTCTTTAAGGAATGGGGGTAGGGGAAGGTTGATGACTGGAGGGAGGTAGGTTTATAGCATGGTAAATATCCAATAAATGTTAGTTTCTTTGAACAGTTCACATACAAATTAGTAAATGATTCTGTTTTACAATTTCACATTAGAATAATGTTCTATTCTTTCCACAAACACATGGAGACACATTCTACACACACACACACACACACACACACACACACACACACACACTCACATATCCACATTGCGATATACATTAATGCAGTTTTTTAGACAAAAACTGTTACAGAGCATTGGGGGAAATGTGTTAAATTGTGCATTTTCTTTTCGTGGTACAGGTAGAAAAAAGATGTACAGGTTCTTAGCATCATTAACAATAGAAACTTCATAAATGTGCTCAAACAATAGCTTCTAAAGGTTAGGGGCAAGCCATGCTGGTACATGCTGAAGAAGCATTTTTTAAAGACAGGTATTTATGGTGAAAAGAGTGCTGAACTAGGAGTCGGAAAACCTAGTATCCAAGCAGATTGGTGAGTTATCAGCTAGGTGTTTTAGGCACGACCTTTAACCCTGCTGAATCTCCACCTTCCCATCTGCAGAAGCCAGGTGACTGTTACAGCTCCTGTCACTCAAAAGGGTCTCAGTGAGGAGCCAGTAAGAAAATATACAGTAAGAAAAATTCCTCTGTGGCTCATTCAATGTTCATATAAGTTATCTGAGGGGACTCCTGACCTAGTTCTAGTAAAAATTTATCATGGTTCCTAAAATACTGATAATATTCACATTCATAATAGAGAATTAAAAATTGGATCAAATTTGTCTGAAAGATGGGTACTCCTTTAATTATTATTGATTTGTCTGAACTTTTGGGGGATTTTTTTCTTTTTTAGTGGAAGTAGCAATCTCCTTTAGATTTCCAACCTTGAGTCATTTCATTGGAGTCACTTGAGATGTTTAAAATACAGTTGTCTGGACTTAGCATTTAGGGGTTCAGCCCTTTGGGGTGAGACTCAGGAAGATGTATCCTATTTTATGCCACACACTAAAAATGTTTATAACAACTTTGTTGAGATATGTTACATACTATAAAATTCATCCATTTAAAGTATACAGTTCATTGGTTGTTGGTATATTCCCACATTTATGCAGCCATCACCATAAGATCTGAGATCTACTGGGTTAGGTAAAAGTTTTATAGAAGCTGAGGCTGCTCTGTGGTCAATGTACTGGTCTACAGACTCTCATCCCAACCCCAAGTATAAAAACAGATAAAAGACAAAATCATCATATGCCATCAGGCTAGTCTGCTTCTGAGCACTGGGGGCTTCCTGATGAAGACATTTCCTCCATTTTACAAAAGGATTAGGAGATGTTATAGACAGAACACAATTGTTGCATATCCAACGGAGTGTGGGATTTTCTCCCTCCTTGAAACTTTGCAGGCCTTGGCCTTGTTTTCCCTGCCTCTGGGTCAGAAAGAATTTGAAAGAGAAAGAATCATTAGGCTAAGATTTCCAAGCTACTCTTAGTCCTGCTTTCTGATCTAAAGGTCTTTTTTCTCTTCTTAAGAATTCAGGATCAATGCAACTTCCAAGTATCTTTAGAGAGATATTTAGAGAGAGCATGTCTTTAATAGCTTATTGACATTTCCAGTTTGTCTGCTTCCAGAACTCCATTGTTGACTCAGCTCCATCTCTGTTTAATTAGAGGGGAAAGACTTAAACAAAAACACTTCATTGTTTCCACAAACTGAAGCTAAATGGTAAGGTGTGAGCCTGAAACACCCAAGGCTTTAGAAGGAGTCACAACTCCATTTAGACTAATGTTTTAGGTAATTTGCAAAGTGCTTTTCTTACTGGGGGGGGGGGGGGGGGGGGGAGAATTGTTCTGGAGAAGTATACTAGGGAAGCTTTCTGGTATTCACAGAGGGTTTCTTATTTAGTTTATAGCGTGATAAATTTCCTGAACATCATATTCACTGATGAGTATTATATGTATTATATATACATATATATTTACCTCTGTATGTGTGTGTCTGACACACACACACACACACACAGGCTTCTCTTCTGTTGGAGCTAATAGTCACTCTAGAAACGTCATATCAACAACATCCGAGTTTGTTTATGAGGATAACAATAACCAATAAGTCCCACAAACTAAAAAAAGTTTTTTTTATTGATTTTAGAGAGAGGGGGAGAGAGAAACATTGATTTGTTGTTCCACTTATTTATGCATTCAGAGGTTGAGTCCTCTATGTGCCCTGACTGGGGATTGAACCCTTATTCCCACAACCTTGGCATATCAGAACAACAATCTAACCAACCTAGCTACCCAGCCAGAGCCCCACAAACTCTTATAAAGGGGACCAATCTTTCTTTTTTATAGCTGAGAAAATTAAGACTTACAGAGATTTGGAAACTTTGAACTAGAACACACTTTCCTGCTTTCCTTAGAGCAGGCAATCTTGAATTAAAGTTAAGGACTCAATTAAATATGATTTTCGGGGTGAAACCCTAAAAGCTGTAATGAAGTAAGTCCTAGTCTCTGTCAATAGCCAAGTACTACATTTTTCAGGACCATGACATTAAAATGAAAGCAGAGTGCAAGTTTATGTTCCAAAATTGGTTATTTTCCATGATGTCACAATAAAAGCAGAGAGCAAGTTGTATTTTAAAGTTGGTTATTTTCTTCGGCTGTATACAAAGGTTGTTAATTCAGTATAAAGCTCAGCTCAAACTGTCTATGAATGGTTTCCAAGTCCCAGAGCCCTCTGCCTGGGAACGTTGTTTATGCCGCTGGTAATGCTGCCACATATAGATCCCACCTTGGTTTAAAGCACAGGCCCCTACAACATTACCCTTGTTTATATGTCTTGCAGCAGCCCCTCATTCCAGGAAATACTTTGTCATCATGCACTTGACAAGTTTTGGTTGCCATCAACCGCGTCACAAACTTAACACTCAGCTTTCCCAGTCAGTCGTTCCAGGGACCCAACTCACCTCTTTCTGTTTGGGTTTCCATGCTGACATTTAGAAAAACAACAGTCACTTGACTCATAACCCCCTTTCTCTATGTTCGTACTAATTTTATTATGGACTTTCTCCTAAAAGCTCCAAAATATTTTAAGGTATTTTTTTTTCTCTTTTGCAAGTTGAGCTTCCAACTTGTATTTTTTAAGTGCTTCCAAATTTTTTTCTTAACATATGTTGCACGAAGTCTGTCCTATTAGCAGAACCACTCCTCTTCCAAACAGTACAAAAATCCAAAGATTTAGCCTTTCAGTGAGCATTTCTAGGTGGTGCCATTAACTTGAGCTTTGTGTTTAGGTCAAATCAATCTGTTTAGATTAGGTTCTCCCATGCCGCTAATCTATAATCACCAAAGATTCTGAGTTCATATCCATTTCTGTAATACTCAGTTTGGTGTTGTATCTGGATGGGGACACATTCCTTTGTACTCATTAGGGCAGTGATGAAAGATTTTTTAAAAAATGAACACAGCAGTGTAACGTTTGGTCCTAACATTTTTAAACAGTTATCTTTGCTTCTTTCTTTCACTCAGGAAACTCTATTTAAAATCCTAGCACTTGATAAATATGTGTAGCAAATTAAGAATTTTAGAGAGGCATTATTGTGTGTGATTAAGCTCCCTGATGCTCAAGTCTGATTACCTAGGATTGAATTCTAGTTCTGCTACTTCTTGTGCAACCTTGAGAAAGTTACTTTCCTTTGTGTGCTCAGTTTCTAAATAGAAATAACAAAAGCTAAATGGAGATTGAGTAAATATATGAAAAGCACTTAGAACAGTACCACATAGAAATAATAAATGTTAGCTCTTTCTATTGAATTAATGGAATAGAATATATAGATCAGTTACCTAGAATACAGATACTATAGAGTTTGGAGGCATAGTTTTTTTATCCCCAAGACACATAAATAGAGTAATTCTGGGAAGAATTTGAAAAGTTTCTTATTGCTTTGAATTATTACACACACACACACACACACACACACACACACACGTGTGTGTGTGTGTGTAATTTTCTTTACTGCCTTAAAAAATTTTATTTATTGCCTTGAATTTCAAATTGCATGATAAAGAAATATCCTATAATATGAGGTATTTAAGGACTTTCCTAAGATTATTATTTGTGATTTTATTTAGTTTTGATTTCCATTTTGTGAGGGGGCTAGGACTTGAATGAAACTTTTTCTAAGGATTTTGACTAATCTGAGCCATCATGGTTCTAGACAAGGGTTCCAGAGACTAGAGAAGTTTGCAGAGGAGCAATTCTAGGGAGGGTAGGAGTTTGCTTGCTCCTACCTATCAGGAAGACCATTCATAACCTAACCAGATCTCTCACAGACTCATGGCAAGTCCATAAGCTGAAACAAGCATTGTGAGTATAATTTTTGATGTTTAATTAATTTTTTATTTTATTGTATTTTTCCCATCACCATTTATCCCCTCTGTGCCCTGTTCCACTCTCCTCCCTGCCTGAAATTATCACACTATTGTCCATGCCCATGAGTTCTTTTTTTCTTTTATGCTCAATCCCTTCACTCCCCCCATTCCCTTAGACCCCCACCACCAGAGCTGTCTGCCTGTTCTCTACCTATGAGTATCACTCTATTTTGCTTGTTTTAATTCTTTTTTAATTTTTTTAAATTTTTAATTAAATCTTTATTGTTCAGATTATTACAGTTGTTCCTCTTTTTCCCCCCATAGCTCCCCTCCACCTGGTTCCCACCCCAACCTCTGCCCTTACCACCCCCAACCCCCCCGCTGTCCTCATCCAGAGGTGTATGATTTTTGTCCAGTCTCTTCCCACACCCCCCACACCCTTTTCCCCCTGAGAATAGTCAGTCCATTCCCTTTCTATGCCCCTGATTCTATTCTATTCACCAGTTTATTCTGTTTATCAGATTATTCACTTGATTTTTAGATTCACTTGTTGATTGATGTGAATTTGTTGTTCATAATTTGTATACTTACCTTTTTCTTCTTCTTCCTCTTCTAAAAGGATAACTTTCAGCATTTCATATGACACTCGTTTGGTGGTGATGAACTCCTTTAGCTTTTTCTTATCTGCAAAGCTCTTTATCTGACCTTCAATTCTGAATGATAGCTTTGCTGGGTAAAGTAATCTTGGTTGTAGGTTCTTACTATTCATCACTTTGAATATTTCTTGCCACTCCCTTCTGGCTTGCATAGTTTCTGTTGAGAAATCAGCTGACAGTCCTATGGGTACTCCCTTGTAGGTAACTGACTTTTTTTCTCTTGCTGCTTTTAAGATTCTCTCTTTGTCTTTTACTCTTGGCATTTTAATTATGATGTGTCTTGGTGTGGTCCTCTTTGGATTCCTTTTTGTTTGGGGTTCTCTGTGCTTCCTGGACTTGTAAGTCTATTTCTTTCACCATGTAGGGGAAGTTTTCTGTCATTATTTCTTCAAATAGGTTTTCAATATCTTGCTCTCTCTCTTCTTCTGGCACCCCTATAATTCAGATGTTGATACGCTTGAAGTTGTACCAGAGGCTCCTTACACTATGTTCATATTTTTGGATTCTTTTTTCTTTTTGTTTTTCCGGTTGGGTGTTTTTTGCTTCTTCATATTTCAAATCTTTGATTTGATTCTTGCGACCCTCTAGTCTACTATTGGAACTCTGTATAATATTGTTTATTTTAGTCAGTGTATGCTTAATTTCTACTTGGTCCTTTTTCATAACCTCGAGGGTCTCACTAGATTTCTTGAGGGTCTCACAAAATTTATCAGCAGTTTCTAGAAAATTCTTGCAAAACCTTATAGGTGTGGCTTTGAACTCTATATCCAGTCATTTGCTTTCCTCCATTTCTGTCATTTGTGACCTGTTTCTTTGTCTCTGCATTTTTTATGCTTCCCTGTGTTGATAGAGTGGTTTTTCTGTGCTAGGTGTCCTATAGGGCCCAGTGGCTCAGCCTCCCCAATTACCTGAGGTAGACACTCTTGGTGCACCCCTTTGTGGGCTTTGTGCACAGTCTTGTTGTAGTTAAGCCTTGATTGTTGTAAGTATCACTGGGAGGAATTGACCTCCAGGCTGTGAGAATCAGCTGTGTCTGCAGTGGGAGAACTTCTGTGATGGAGACACCCTTATGGGGCAAGACTTGCTTCAGTGGGGCTTTGGTGCTCACTGAGTCTGCCCCCTGAGTATGTCCCTTATGGATCTGAGGAGTTGTAATCTGAATGGTCCCACTCTGACCACTGGGTACACTGGCACTTGGATCTCTAAGGAGGTGCTAATTTAGCCTCTGCCTGAGGCTACCCAGCAGGAGCTATAGAGAGATCTGCAGATTCCTCTTCTTTGTTTGGGGTTTGGAGGTGCCCAGATGAGGCCCAGCTGTGAAGCAATGCAAGCTGCTGTGGGGCCTTGGGCCTACTTTTGGAAGTTCTGGGTCTCTCTGACCCAGCTGCAGTTTGTTAGGTAATTTTCAGATTGCAAAGGGCCAGGCCTTTCATATGCAAAAGCCTCTGCACACAGCTTGGGTGGGGCGGGGTCTCAGGGGATCAATGGGGCAGAGCAAGCAGCTATGGATGATCCTCAGTTCTACCCTAAGAGGCCCGGCATTTCAGTGTCCCGGTAATTGCTGCAAGCACCTCTGAGAGAAAGCCGCCCTCGAGTTCCGCCCAGTGCCAGACAGTCCAGTTTCTCCCTGTATGACTCTGGGTCCCCAGAGACTCGCCTGGAACTGGAATTTAGAGCAGTCTGGAGCTTGAGACTCCCTCTCAATTGAAAAAGACAGCTGCGTCCTCAGTTGCCAGCCCTTGCCGCGTGCGCCTCTGTACCTCTGCACTTTACTTCCGCACCTCCTCTGAGTCTCAGTGTGCTTTTCTCTTTCCTTCTAGTTGTAGAATTTCCACTCAGCCAGCTTTCCTGTGGTTCTGGATGATGTCCGTTTTGTCTTTTAGTTGTGTTTTTGAAGTGGTTGTGCGAGGCAGTAATTTCCGGTGTTTACCTATGCCACCATCTTGGTTTCCTTTCTCTCTTGCTTGTTTTAATTCTTGAGTTACCTTGTTTTGATTGGGTAAATGCAATAGCCCAGCCATTATACTAGTAGTTTCTGCGTACAAGTCTGGTCGACAGTTGTTGAAATACCCAAGCTACACAGGACTTCACTTGCTCATCAAAGGAATGGTCAGAGAACATGATTTAAAAATTCTCTGTTGGAAAATGGAGATTAAATGGATTATACTGTTCAATGGGAATAAAATATAGTGCGATTTACTATAGAGGTTATGTGCCCTGAGGATAATAAAGAAATAGTGATGTTCCTAAAACTTCAGTGCCTACATCGGACACTGTAGGAATTCCAATTCCTTATGCTTTTTGTCAAGGAATTTGATAATTCCTTGTTTGTTATAGTTCTGCCATCTAGATAAATGTCATCGTCCTGAGCAGGTTTCAAGACTTGCATTTCCTTTAGCATATATTCAACTAGACTACAGCTTCACAACAAGTGCCTTAGCCCTGACCTCAAATCTCAACGTGTTGTCCAATATGCTGTTGGCAGTGCCCTGGGTGGGATGGACAATGAGCCTCCCAAAGACAAATATCCTGTGCTTCCAGATGAAAGATTCACAACGAAAGCCAGAAGTCAAACCCTCTGATGTGGGAGGCCCGGAGGAGCGTGCATTGGTGAGAAGGCCCCTGAGACTCCTCGCTTAAAAGTGCTCTGGTATAAATTCACACAAGCCACAGTGCACCCACACTACGCCAACTGCTTGTCTAGGCTCTGCAAATATAGCAGTGGGTTACCTTTAAGATTGGAGGAGCCCAGCCGGCATGGGTCAGTGGTTGAGTGTCGACCTATGAACCAGAAGGTCAGGGTTTGATTCCTGGTCAAGGCACATGCTTGGGTTGTGGGCTTGATCCCCAGTGGGAGAGTGTGCAGAAGGCAGCCATGATTCTCTCTCATCATTGATGTTTTTATCTCTCTCTCTCCCTTCCTTTCTGAAATAAATACTATATATATATATATATATATATATATATATATATATATATATATATATATAATAGGGGGAGTTGCAGACTTGCTACTGGCAAGAGTGAAGCAAGCAGGTGAGTAAAACTATCCTGATATGGGAACATATTTCTGTGGGACTTTAATCTTGATAAATGTGTCAACACAGGAATCA